>NC_037689.1:88188724-88211824 GCF_003255815.1 Theropithecus gelada
TAGAAAACCCCATTGTCTCAGCCCAAAATCTCCTTAAGCTGATAAGCAACTTCAGCAAAGTCTCAGGATACAAAATTAATGTGCAAAAATCACAAGCATTCTTATACACCAATAACAGACAAACAGAGAGCCAAATCATGAATGAACTTCCATTCACAATTGCTTCAAAGAGAATCAAATACCTAGGAATCCAACTTACAAGGGATGTAAAGGACCTCTTCAAGGAGAACTACAAACCACTGCTCAGTGAAATCAAAGAGGACACAAACAAATGGAAGAACATACCATGCTCATGGATAGGAAGAATCAATATCGTGAAAATGGCCATACTGCCCGAGGTAATTTATAGATTCAATGCCATCCCCATCAAGCTACCAATGAGTTTCTTCACAGAATTGGAAAAAACTGCTTTAAAGTTCATATGGAAGCAAAAAAGAGCCCGCATCTCCAAGACAATCCTAAGTCAAAAGAACAAAGCTGGAGGCATCATGCTACCTGACTTCAAACTATACTACAAGGCTACAGTAACCAAAACAGCATGGTACTGGTACCAAAACAGAGATATAGACCAATGGAACAGAACAGAGTCCTCAGAAATAATACCACACATCTACGGCCATCTGATCTTTGACAAACCTGAGAAAAACAAGAAATGGGGAAAGGATTCCCTATTTAATAAATGGTGCTGGGAAAATTGGCTAGCCATAAGTAGAAAGCTGAAACTGGATCCTTTCCTTACTCCTTATACGAAAATTAATTCAAGATGGATTAGAGACTTAAATGTTAGACCTAATACCATAAAAATCCTAGAGGAAAACCTAGGTAGTACCATTCAGGACATAGGCATGGGCAAAGACTTCATGTCTAAAACACCAAAAGCAACGGCAGCAAAAGCTAAAATTGACAAATGGGATCTCATTAAACTAAAGAGCTTCTGCACAGCAAAAGAAACTACCATCAGAGTGAACAGGCAACCTACAGAATGGGAGAAAATTTTTGCAATCTACTCATCTGACAAAGGGCTAATATCCAGAACCTACAAAGAACTCAAACAAATTTACAAGAAAAGAACAAACAACCCCATCAAAAAGTGGGCAAAGGATATGAAAAGACATTTCTCAAAAGAAGACATTCATACAGCCAACAGACATATGAAAAAATGCTCATCATCACTGGCCATCAGAGAAATGCAAATCAAAACCACAATGAGATACCATCTCACACCAGTTAGAATGGCGATCATTAAAAAGTCAGGAAACAACAGGTGCTGGAGAGGATGTGGAGAAATAGGAACACTTTTACACTGTTGGTGGGATTGTAAACTAGTTCAACCATTATGGAAAACAGTATGGCGATTCCTCAAGGATCTAGAACTAGATGTACCATATGACCCAGCCATCCCATTACTGGGGATATACCCAAAGGATTATAAATTATGCTGCTATAAAGACACATGCACACGTATGTTTATTGCAGCACTATTCACAATGGCGGGGACTTGGAATCAACCCAAATGTCCATCAGTGACAGATTGGATTAAGAAAATGTGGCACATATACACCATGGAATACTATGCAACCATAAAAAGGATGAGTTTGCGTCCTTTGTAGGGACCTGGATGCAGCTGGAAACCATCATTCTTAGCAAACTATCACAAGAACAGAAAACCAAACACCGCATGTTCTCACTCATAGGTGGGAACTGAACAATGAGATCACTTGGACTCGGGAAGGGGGACATCACACACCGGGGCCTATCATGGGGAGGGGGGAGGGGGGAGGGATTGCATTGGGAGTTATACCTGATGTAAATGACGAGTTGATGGGTGCAGCAGACCAACATGGCACAAGTATACATATGTAACAAACCTGCATGTTATGCACATGTACCCTACAACTTAAAGTATAATAATAATAAATAAATTAAAAAAAAATAATAATAATAATAAATAAAAAAAGAAAGAAAAGAATATACCTTCCCACTGAATGGTCTTGGTACCCTGTCAAAATCAACTGAATATTGACCAGGCACGATGGCTCACATCTGTAACCCCAGCACTTTGGGAGGCCGAGGAGGGCAGATCACCTGGGGTCAGGAGTTCAGGACCAGCCTAGCCAACATGACAAAACCCGTCTCTACTGAAAATACGGAAGTTGGCAGGGCGTGGTGGTGGGCACCTGTGGTCCCGGCTGCTCGGGAGGCTGAGGCAGGAGAAAGCACGAACCCGGGAGGCAGAGGTTGCAGTGAGCGGAGATTGAGCCACTGCACTCTAGCCTGGGCGACAGAGTTGACTACAGATGTAAGCGTTTATTTCTGGACTGTTAATTCCAGTCCCATTCATCTATATGTCTGTCCTCGTGCCAGTACCACACTGTTTTCATTACTACTGATTTGTAGTAAATTTGAAATCATGAATTGTGAGTTTCAAGTTTTATTCTCCTTTTTCAGGATTAATTCGAATATTCTGGGTCCCTTGCAATCCATATGAATTTTGGAATAAATTTGTCAATTTCTAGGAAGAAGTCAGTGGGGATTCTGGTAGGAATTGCATTAGATCTCTAGATCAGTTTCAAGAGTGTTGCCTTCTTAACAATGTTAAATCTTGTAATCCAAGAACATGGAATTTTTTTTTTCATTTCTGTAGATCTCCATTAATTCTGTTCAACGATGTTTTGTAGTTTTCAGAGCATAGGTTTTGTACTTTTTTTTTTTTTAACTTCAACCTTTATTTTAGGTTCAGGATGTTCCTGTGCAGGTTTGTTACATTAGTATATTACGTGATGCTGAAGTTTGGGGTACAACTGATCCCATCACCCAGATAGTGAGCATAGTACCCAGTAGGTAGTTTTTCAACCCTTGCCCCCTCTCTTCTTCCCCTTTCTAGTAGTCTGCAGTGCTTACTGTTCCTATCTTTATGTAGATGGGTACCCATGCTATGGGTGACTATTGATGAGAACAGTAAGTACCAGGAACTACTAGCAGGGAGGAGGGTGGGTGCAAGGGATGGAAAAGTGGGAGCTAAATTCTTTTTCTTTCTGTTTTTTTTTTTTTTTTTTTGAGATGGAGTTTCACTCTTGTTGCCCAGGCTGGAGTGCAGTGGTGTGATCTCGGCTTACTGCACCTCCACTTCCCGGGTTCAAGTGATTCTCCTGCCTCAGCCTCCTGAGTAGCTGGGATTGCAGGCACCTGCCACCACGCCTGGCTAATTTTTGTATTTTTAGTAGAGATGTTGGGTAGGCTGGTCTTGAACTCCTGGCCTCGAGTGATCTGCCCACCTCGGCCTCCCGGAGTGCTGGGATTACAGGCCTGAGCTACTGTGCCCACCTGGGAGCCAAACTCTTAAAAGCGAGAACATGTGGTGTTTGGTTTTCTGTTTCTGTGTTAATTCGCTTAAGATAATGACCTCCAGCTGCCTCTATGTTGCTGCAAGGGACATTATTTCATTCTTTTTTATGGCTGCATAGTGTTGCATGTGTATATGTGCCACATTTTCTTTCTTCAATCCACCATTGATGGGCACCTGGGTTGATTCCATGTCTTTGCTATTGTGAATAGTGCTGTGATTAACATATGAGTTGCACTTCTTTTGTTAAATTTATCCCTAAATATTTTATTCTTTTTAATGCTATTGTGAATGAAATTGTCTTCTTAATTTCATTTTTGGATTGTTCATTGCAAAACTGCAACTGATTTTTGTATATCAATTACATATTCTGCAACCTCACTGAAATGGGTTTCTATTTCTAGTAGACTTTTAGTGTATTCCTTGGGATTTTCTATATAAAAGATCATGTCATCTGTGAATAGAGATAGTTTTATTTCTTCATTTGCAATGTGGATACCTTTTATTTTTCTTTACTAATTGCCTTAGCCAGGATCTCTAGTAAAAAAGGGAATAGAATATTCAAGTGGGGTTTATTCCAGGGATGCAAGGCTGGTTTAATATTCAAAAATCAATCAACATAATTCACCATATAAACAGCCCAAAGAAGAAAAATTACATGATCATATCAATCAATGTAGAAAGTGCATTAGAAAAAATTCAACATTCATTTATGATAAGAACTGTCAGATAACTACAAATAAAGGGGAACTTCCTCAACTTAATCACAAAAATCCCTACCACTAACATTATACTTCATAGTGAAAAACAATGTTTCTCCCCTACTATCGTGAACAAGGCAAGGTTGTTCAGTCTCATCACTCTCATTCAACATAGTGCTGGAAGTCCTAGCCAATGCAATAAGCAAGGAAAGAAAACATACAGATTGGAAGGGATGAAGTGAAACTGTTCCTATTTGCAGATGACATGATTGTCTACATAGAAAATCCCAAGGACTCTACAGAAAAAAAAAAAACCCTCCTAGAAGTAATAAGTATGTTCAGCAAGATTATAGAATGTAAGATAAACACAAAAATCAATTGCATTTCTATATGCTGGCAATAAACATGTGAACACTAAAAAAAAAAAAAAAAGAAAGAAAATGTGGTACTTATACACCATGGAATACTATGCAACCATAAAAAGGATGAGTTTGTGTCCTTTGCAGGGACATGGATGCAGCTGGAAACCATCATTCTCAGCAAACTATGGCAAGAACAGAAAACCAAACACCGCATGTTCTCACTCATAGGTGGGAACTGAACAATGAGATCACTTGGACTCGGGAAGGGGAACATCACACACAGGGGCCTATCATGGGGAGGGGGGAGGGGGGAGGGATTGCATTGGGAATTATACCTGATGTAAATGACGAGTTGATGGGTGCTGACGAGTTGATGGGTGCAGCACACCAACATGGCACAAGTATACATATGTAACAAACCTGCACATTATGCACATGTACCCTAGAACTTAAAGTATAATAATAATTAAAAAAAAGATATGTCAGATAAGGAAAAATGAAACAAAACTAGTCTGATGCCATATCAAGAATTGGCAGGAACTGACATTTAATAACTATTTGCTGAGTACCCCCACTACATACTCTACACAGTACCTCATGATGCTGGGTTAAGGGTTTTGACAGGACAGGAATGAGCTATAGAAATATTCTGAGCAGGTTAGTCACTTTATCAGAGCTGTGCTTTAGAAAAATGTCTCTGAAACCTACATGATGAGAAAGAGAGACTATAAATGGAAAAATCCAGTGACAGACTGTTGCAGTCATCTAAGAAAGCAATGACTGGGTAATCAGTCTCATAGATAATGTTTATAACCATTCTGTTCTGGTTTTCTGTTCTTACCTCTCCAAATTTGTTTCTAAGCCTTTTCTTCCTGCTCTGTGTCCTTGGAGGCTGATCTCTATATGCTGCATCACCTAAAACTTTTTTTGCCCTCTTGTTTCTGGTTGTTTTCAGGCAATGGGAGACACTGGCTAAGGGTTGGAAGATAAGAGAAGAGAGAAGTCAGTGTATTAATCAACCCCTTTCACTCTCTCACAGTCAAATTAGCTCTGATATTGGCAGTATTCTTCTACCTACAGCCATAGATAGGGTTGGGCAGCCCCTCTCCCAAAGTTAACAACTTTCTCTAGATTCTAGTAAGACTATTTCTTTCCCAAATCCTTTAAGGCCTATGGGAGGTAATGGCTTCCTCATATTGCTAGAAACTGGATGCTTCACCATCACTTTTTGATTCCTTGATTCCCATAAATCTTCCCTTGCCTCTGTAAATATTCCTTCATTAAATTTATTGCAAAATTTTTTAGCATGCCTTCTGTTTCCTGCCAGTATTCTGATTGATATACATTAATTATCCTCCTGACCTGTAACCTCACTGGTAATAATTTCTCAGATATCTACAGGACCTTAGTGTTTACAAAACGCTTTCACATTCCTTATCTCATTTGATTTTCACACAGAAACCAGAATGATTCTACAAAATGTGAATAAGATCTTATCACCTGCTCAAAACTCTCCAATAGCCCCGCCACACTTAAAATACATCTAAAGTCATTATCATAGCCTAAAAGACTTCACATGATCTGGCTCCCAACATATCTCTGAGTACATATTCTACTACTGACTATGCCCCCTGCAATTAAAGCCCAACAGTCAAAGACCATAATGAACACATTCTCTCTCTCTCTCTCTCTCTATATATATATATATATATATATACACACACACACACACATACACACACTCATAGACATATATGCTTATATATGATATATATATATATATTTCTTGTTGTTATATTCTTTCATCTCCACAAGGAAATTGATTTAGTCTAGCTTGGACATTTTTGTCCCAAAGGGCTAGCACAGTGCCTCACACATTATGAACATGTATATTCCTGCCCTGGGAATTAAATAAGCTAAGTTTTGTTCTTTCCATTTTACAGATAAAGAAAGTGAGGCCAAAAAAAAAAAAGTAAAAAAGAAAATAAGGCCACAAAAAGTGAAGTGACTGGCCCATGATAAATGGTGCATTAATGGTAGACCTAGAACTGAGTCTCAGGCAAATACCCTGGTCAGTGTCCCAGTTTTACAGAGAGCTAGACAAACAATGATAGCAGGCGAAAGACTAAAAATTTAGGAAGGAGGCTTGGACTATCAGTCTTCCAAATAAAATGCTGCTTCCAGAGTGAGAAATGGTTCACAATAAGTTGATAATTTACTTTGCAACTCAGACCTGAATTTGCATCAGAGAAATGGTATCAGAGATAGAAGCAAGTTCAGACAAGTTTGGACTGCTCACTCTTTATGCTTCCCCCCCCCCCAGAGAAAGAGATCATGTGGGAGTCAGTATGTGTGGATGTGTCCTATGAGGAAGAGAAGTGAAATGCTGTGATTATGATTACTTATACACAGCTACCATGGAGAACCCAGGCAGACAGTTGGAATTCTTGCAGTTGAAGGCCCTTTGGAGGTATCAGGCCCACTTTGTGAATTTGTGACTCTATCTACAGCTTTAAAGATTTAACACATAACTGAAGAAAGATGCACTTGAGTGAAATTCAGAAATGGATAACCCAGAGAGAGACAGCAAAATCCAATGAGAAAAACAAAGCAAGATAGGGCTGAATTTCCATCCTGGTTCTATGACTAGCTGTGTTATAAGGGTTAATTTGTTCAGCTTCACTGAGCTTCAAGTTTTCTCATCTGTATAAAGGTGGTCATCATAATACCTATTCCACAGGGTAGGTATGAGACATCACAAGTCAAATATCTGGTACATACTAAGATGGGTATTCTCAGATTGTTTTAAGAATGTATTGGATGCTTTCTAAGAACAGTAAAAAAATTGTTGTCTGTACAAGTTATGTTATGAGCTCTCCTGCCATACTTTATGGTGGGGTTGAACTGGACCCTGGAGTCCCCAGCTAGGTCCACTCAATTCTGTTCAACTACATAGACAGCAATGTAGGAAGGGCATTCTGTGGAACATAAATACCAAGAGCAAAGAAAACACACAATCAGAAAGCATTAAGTAATCCAGCAGGACTGAAACATAAAGTAGAGGAAGAGAGAAAGAGGCACATGAGGCTGGAAAGGAGAGTATAGATAGAAGCACTGTCACCAAGGTAAAATTGCAAGAACTCCTAAAATATGTATGGCATTTCACTATTCACAATGACTTCTGTACCCACTTACAAAAACTTCTACATCTGCTATATAACTTTGTCTTTGCAAAGACCCTGTGCATATATTTATTCATCCATTAAAAGTATTTATTCAGTGCCAGAAACTTTTCCAGGTGCAGAAATGTATCACTGAACAAAACAGTTTAAAACTCCTGCCTATGTGGAGCTTATACCCTGATCCATGAGGCATGTTCTACACTACAGGCATGCCCTGTTTTATTGCATTTTATTTTATTGTGCTTACCAGATATCACATTTTTTACAAATTGAAGGTTTCTGGCAACCTGCATCAAGAAAGTCTATTTGTGCCAGTTTTCCAACAGCATATGCTTACTTCATATGTCTGCATCACATTTTGGTAATTCTTACAATATTTTGAACTTTCTAAATTATTATATCTGTTATGGCGGTCTCTGAGCAGTGATCTTTGAATTTACTATTGCAATTTTTGGGAGTGCCATCAACAACATCCATGTAAAACAGGACACTTCATCAATAAATGTTATAAGTGTTCAGACCATTCTACTGACCAGCAGTTCCTCTGTCTCTCTCCCTCTTTTAGGTCCTCCTTATTCCTTGAAAGACAATAATAATAAAATCTGGCAAATTAATAACCCTACAATGGCCTCCACGTGTTCACGTGAAAAGAAGAGTTTCATGTCTCTCACTTTAAATCAAATCTAGTAATTGTTAAACTTAGTGAGAAAGGCATGATGAAAGTCAATACAGGCTGTAAACCAGGCTTCTGGGCTAGTCAGCCAAGTTGTGAATACAAATAAAAAGTTATTGAAGATAATCAAAAGTGCTACTCAAGTGAACACAAATAATGATAAGACAAAACATCTGTATTACCGAGATGCAGAAAGTTTTAGTTCTCTGGATAGAAGATTAAACCAGCCACAGCATTCCCTTAAACCAAAGCCTAATCCAGAGAAAGACTTTAACTCTCCTTAGTTCTATGAGGGCTGGGAGAAATGAGGATGATACAGAAGAGGAGTTGAAAGCTTTTCACGGGGTTCATATGGTTTATTGTTTCATGAGGTTTCAGGAAAGAAGCCGTGTCCATAACATAAAAGTGCAAGATGAAGAACCACGTGCTGATGATGAAGTTGTAGCAAATTGTCCAGAAGATCCAGCTAAGATAATTAATGAAGGTAGTTACACTAAGGAGTAGATTTTTTTTCTTTACAACTTTTATTTTAGGCTTGGAGAGGGGTACATGTGCAAGTTTGTTACATCAGTAAATTGCCTGTAACAGTGGTATGGTGTACAGCTTGTTTCATTAGCTAGCTGTATTAGTTCATTCTCATGCTGCTAATAAAAACATATGTGAGACTGGGTAATTTCTAAAGGGAAGAGCTTTAATGGACTTGCAGTACCACATGGGTGGGGAGGCCTCACAATTATGGCAGAAAATGAAGGAAGAACAAAGGGACATCTTACGTGGTCGCAGGCAAGAGAGTGTGTGCAGGGGAACTGCCCTTTATAAAACCATCAGTTCTCATGAGACTTATTCACTATCATGAGACCAGCACAGAAAAATTCTGTCCCCATGATTCACTTACCTCATACCAGGTCCCTCCATGACATGTGGGGATTATGGGAGCTACAGTTCAAGATGAAATTTGGATGGAGGCACAGCCAAACTATATTACCAGGTAATGAGCATAATAACCAATAGGTAGATTTTCTATTCTAACACTCCTCCTATGCTCTACTCTCAAGTAGTCCCTGGTATCTGTTCCCTTTTTTGTGTCCATGTGTATTTAATTAAAAAAATAGATTCTCAATGTAGGCAAAGCAGCCTTCTATTCGAAGAAGAAGAAATCTAAGGCTTTCAAAGCTGTAGAGAAGTCAACGCCTCACTTCAAAGCTTCCAAGGACAGGCTATTGCATAAAGACTAATGAAGCTGATGACTCTAAGTTGAAGCCAACGTTAATTTACCATTCTGAAAATCTTTGGGGCCTTCAGAATAATGCTAAATCTATTCTATTCTGCCTCTGTCCTATAAATAAATTTTAAAAAGCAAAGCCTGGATGACAGCGTATCCATTTACAGCATAGTTTACTGAATATTTTAAGCCCATTGTTGATATCCACTTCTCAGAAAAAGATAATCCTGTCAAAATATTACTGTTCAGTAACAATACATCTAGTCACCAAAAAGTAGTGATGGAGAGGTACAAGGAAGTTAATGTTGTTTTCATGTCTCCTAACACAACATCCATTCTGCAGCCATAGATCAAGGAGTAATTTTGACTTTCAAGTTTCATTATTTAATAAATACATTTTGTAAGTCTATAGCTTCTGTAGATAGTGATCCCTCTGAGAGGTCCGAGAAGAGTACATAGAAAGCCTTCTGTAAAAAATTTATCTTTCTGGATATTATTATGAACATTCATAATTCATGGAAGGAACTCAAAATATCAAAATTAAGAGGAATTTGGAAGAAGTTGATTCAAACCCTCCTAGATACCTTTGAGGGTTCAAGACTTCAGTGGAGGAAGAAACTGCAGATATGGTAGAAATAGCAAGAGAATTAGAATTAAAAGTGGAGCCTGAAGATGTGACTGAATGGCTGCCATGTCATAATAAACTGTAACAGACAGGGAGTTGCTTCTTATAGATGAGCAAGGAAAGGAATTTCTTAAGATAGAATATACAACTGGTGAAGAATGATGTAAACATTGTTGGAATGACAACAAAGGACTTAGAATATTATGTAAACTTAGCTGATGAAGCAGTGACAGGGTTTGACAGGATTGACTTCAATTTTGAAAGAAGTTCTACTGTAAGTAAAATGTTATCAAACAGTATTGCATGCTACAGATAAATCTTTTATGACATTTATAGTCAACCAATGTAGTAAACTTCATTGCTGTCTTATTTTAAGAAATTGCCATAGCCATCCCATCCTTCAGCAACTACTACCCTGATCAGTCAGCAACCACTAATATTGAGTCAAGACTCTCTACCATCAGAAAAATTACAACTCTCTGAAAGCTCAGATGATTGTTAGCATTTTTAACAGTAAAGTATTTTTCAGTAAGGTATGTGCATTTTTTAGACAATGCAATTGCATACTTGATAGGTTATAGTATAGCATAAACATAATATTTTTATGCACTGGGAAACAAACAAACAAAAAACTCATGTGACTTGTTTTATTGCAGTTGTCTGAAACAAAATCACACTATCTCACATGCCTGTATCGTAAATCTAATTTTACAGAACAGAAAATGTAGGCTTAGATTGGGAAAATAATTCTCTCATTGTCCTATAAGTGATAAATAGACTAACATTCAAACTCATAAGTCCAAGCTCCAGGCCCAGCATCCTTGGCATGAAACCATGCTGTCCACCAGATCAAATTTATAAACTAACCAAATGAGGAAAACAAAGGAAAGAAAAATGTTCATTTTTGTTTCTGATGGCTTGTGAGTGGAATGTTGGCACTCACTGGGTAGGCTTATTAGAAGCCAAGCATTGCTCTCTGTGTCTTACAAATAATAGTTCATTTAATTCATTTAAACTTCTCCTCACAAAAGTCTTAGAAAAAGGTATTTTTAATCCTCATTTTACAGATGAGAAAATAGAAGCACAGGGAGGTTAAGTAACTTGCCTAAAATCATACAGCTGTTAAGCAGCAGAGATGAGCGTCATCTCTGGCAATCTAGCCACAGAGTCTGTATTCTTAACTCCATCACTATCAATGAAAGGAGATGAGTCCTATGGTTATAAAACATAGGTACACAGCTTCTCTAAAGCCTGTGGAAGCATAGCATAAAGTTAAGAACACCATTTCAATCTCCAGGACCTTGTTCTCTGCTGCTAATTCATGGCTGTGAGGCTTTAGACAAATCCCTTTCCCTCTCTAAGCTTTAACTTATTCATCGAGGGAAAACAAAACAAAACAAAACAAAACAAAAAACCAACAACCTTAAAATCCAAGTTCTACTTTTCTCCTACTAGATAGATATTAGAAAAAAAAGATATTAAATAACAGATTTAAAGGTGCTTTGTGAGGTGTCAAACACTACATTCACATGATGGATGGCTGACGCTACACAGTCCAGCTCACCCAGAAGGAGTAGAAAAGGAATTTCTTGTATTTGTCCTGGACCAGAAAACCTGTCAAACAGCCTTAGTTCCTAAGGGTGGAGGGAATGCACAGGAGGAGAGCATGCAGAGAGCTTTGGTGTTGCCCACTTTTGAGGCATATACTGCTGCCTAGGCTGTTGCCCTGTTTTCATTTGGCTGCCTACTTTTTACTCTATTATCAGAGCTAATTTTAGGTATCTTACCTGGCAGAGGAAGAAAAAAAAAATGATGCATTTATACCAATATGAATTAACATTTTCCTGCATTTTCCGGTGGGCCGAGGAGATAGGAGAAGCTGGAACAGCAGAACCCAAGTGGGGTATTAACAAAGAAGTATGAATCTGAAACCCAGTGGAGGTAGCTAAATTCAGAGACCTGAGACAGAGGGAGTGGAGAAGAGAGAGAAAAAGGAAGGGGAGAATAATGGAGGAGGAAAGATAGAAAACAGAAAAACTGGAAAGATCCACACATTTTGGGCTCAGTGGCTTTGAAAATATGGAAAATCTAAGTGGCCCCCTTGATCTCTGTTTTACCCTTTCTCCATAGTCCCTTCTTCATTTCTGACTTCCTTGGCTAATGAGTTGCTTGACACTCTTGTAGTTGTTTTATTGTGTTTTATCCAAGCCTACCTACCCCAGAGCATATTATGAGGAAGGCCTTTCGTTGCTTCCTTCCAACGTACCCCATCCTTGTTCCATCCATTAAAATTTACCTTTCCTATTTGCTGTTAAAATTCATCTTAAGAAATTCATCTCTCCTGAGATGACCTAGTACAGAGCCTGAAACAAAGTAGGTACTTAATAAATATTTGCTGAGTGAATGGGCAGAGGCAAAATCTGAAAGACTTTAAAGCAATAAGAATACTGAGCTCAGAGATGGCAAGTGAGTTGCTTAATGTCACACAGTAGGTTATTTAAAGAGAGGGATTAAAATTCAGGGCTCTTGACTTTTGGTCCTGTGTTCTTCCCACTGCACTGCACTTTGGGGAAACATATGAGAGTCCTATGCTTGTCCCAAGTTCCTGCCTGCATTCCAATTTAATATTTCATATTCTGAAGTCTAATTTTAGAGAGGCTTTGCTTGAAGTGATGAATAAATTGCCCAGGAAGTGTTGCCTTTCAGCAGAATGGTGATATTAGGGAAACATGTCTACCATGTTCTCCATCCCACCTTTCTGTTGAACAAAAATTAAGTTTGGCCTCTAACTTGCTTATCTAATACAAATCATTTTCCTTCTCTGGAACTCAGTTTTCCCTCCTGTACAATATGGAGCTTGAACTAGACAATCTCTAAGACTCCTTCTAATTCAAATATTATAGAATTTTATAAATCACATCACTGTGACATTCAACAAACATGATTACTTGAAGAAGTAATCATGGCACCACTGTTGATCATCTTTGAGGAAGTGTAGAAACAAGAGAGGTGCTAAAAGACTGGTGCTAAAAGTTTTTTTCTCTTTTCCAAAGGGTAGTGATAATAATTCCAGGAGCTAAAGCCTAGTGAACTTGAAAAAGGTTCCAGAAAAAAATTATTATAAACAGATAGTTTCTGAGTAAGTCAGGCCTCTGCATGCATGGGTTCTGCAAATTCAGATTCAACCAGCTGCAGATCAAAAATATTTGCAAAAAATAATAATAAATAAATAAATAAATAAATAAATAAATAAATAAATAAAGGCCAGGCATTTTGGCTCATGCCTGTAATCCCAGCATTTTGGGAGGCCGAGGCAGGCAAATTGCTTGAAGCCAGGAGTTGAAAACCAGGGTGGGAAACATGGTGAAACCCCATATCCACTGAAAATACAAGAATTAGCTGAGTGTGGTGGTGCACAGCTGTAATTCCAGCTAGTCAGGAGGATGAGGTTGGAGAATCACTTGAACTCAGGAGGCGCAGGCTGCAGTGAGCTGAGATTGCATCACTGCACTCCAGGGTAGGCAACAGAGCAAGACTCTGTCTCAAAATAAATAAATAAAAAATAAATATAATTTCTAATTTGATTGCACTGTGGTCTGAGAGACTGTTTGTTATGATTTCCGTTCTTTTTCATTTGCTGAGGAGTCTTTTAGTTACAATTATGTGGTCAATTTTAGAACAAGTGTGATGCGGTGCTGCGAAGAATGTATATTCTGTTGATGTGGGGTGGAGAGTCCTGTAGATGTCTATTAAGTCCGCTTGGTTCAGAGCTGAGTTCAGGTCCTGAATATCCTTGTTAATTTTCTGTCTTGTTGATCCATGTAATATGGACAGTAGGTGTTAAAGTCTCCCACTATTATTGTGGGGGAATCTAAGTCTCTCTGTAGGTCCCTAAGAACTTGCCTTATGATCTGGGTGCTCCTGTATTGGGCATACATATATTTAAGATAGTTAGCTCTTCTTGTTACATTTATCACTTTACCATTTTGTAATGCCCTTCTTTGTCTTTTTTTATCTTTGTTGGTTTAAAGTCTGTTTTATCAGAGACTAGGATTGCAATCCCCTGCTTTGTTTTGCTTTCCATTTGCTTGGTAAATATTCCTCCACCTTTCATTTTGAGCCTATGTGTGTCTTTGCACATGAGATGGGTCACCTGAATACAGCACACTGATAGGTCTTGACACTTTATCCAATTTGCCTGTCTGTGTCTTTTAATTAGGGCATTTAGCCAACTGACATTTAAGGTTAATATTTTTATGTGTGAAGTTGATCCTGTCATTATGATGCTAGCTGGTTATTTTGCCCATTAGTTGATGGAGTTTCTTCACAGTATCAATGGTCTTTACAATTTGATATGTTTTTGCAGTGGCTGCTACCAGTTTTTCCTTTCCATATTTAGTGCTTCCTTCAGGAGTTCTTGTAAAGCAGGCTTAGTGGTGACAAAATCTCTCAGCTTTTGCTTGTCTGTAAAAGATTTTATTTCTCCTTCACTTATGAAGCTTAGTTGGGCTGGATATGAAATTCTGGGTTGAAAATTCTTTTCTTTAAGAATGTTGAATATTGGCCCCCACTCTCTTCTGGCATGGAGATTTCTGCAGAGATATCCCCTGTTATTCTGATGGGTTTCCCTTTGTGGGTAACCCAATCTTTCTCTCTGGCTGCCCTTAACATTTTTTTCCTTCATTTCAACCTTGGAGAATCTAACGATTATGTGTTTTGGGGTTGCTCTTCTCAAGGAGTATCTTTGTGGTGTTCTCTGAATTCCCTGAAATTGAATGTTGGCCTGTCTTGTTAGGTTGGGGAAGTTCTCCCGAATAATATCCTGCAGAGTGTTTTCCAACTTGGTTCCATTTTCCCCACCATGTTCAGGTACACCAATTAAACATAGGTTTGGTCTTTTCACATAATCCCATATTCTTTGAGATTTTTTTCATTTTAGAAACTCACTGAAAACCGTACAACTACATGGAAACTGAACAACCTGCTTCTGAATGATTACTGGGTAAATTGAGGCAGAAATAAAGAAGTTCTTTGAAACCAATAGGAACAGCGAGGCAACGTACCAGAACCTCTGGGACACAGGTAAAGCAGTGTTTATAGGGAAATTTATAGCACTAAATGCTCACAAGGAAGGTGGGAAATATCTAAAATCAACATCCTAACATTACAATTTAAAAAACTAGAGGAACAAGAGCAAACAAATACAAAAGCTAGCAGAAGACAACAAATAACTAAGGTCAGAGCAGAACTGAAGGAGATAGAGACAAAAAAAACCTTTCAAAAAAATCAATGAATCCAGGATCTGATTTTTTGAAAGATCAACAAAGCAGGTAGTCCACTAGCCAGACTAATAATGAATAATAGAGAGAATAATCAAATAGACACAATAAGAAATGACAAAGGGGATATCACCACTGATCCCACAAAAATACAATCTACTATCAGACAATACTATAAACACCTCTACACAAATAAACTAGGAAATCTAGAAGAAATGGATAAATTCCTGGACACATACACCCTCCTGAGTCCAAACCAGAAAGAAGTCAAATCCCTGAATAGACCAATAACAAGTTCTGAAATTGAGGCAGTAATTAATAGCCTACGAACCAAAAAAAGCCCAGGATAAGATGGATTCACGGTCGAATTATACCAAAGGTACAAAGAGGAGCTTGTATCATTCCTTCTGAAACTATTCCAAACAATACAAAAAGATGGACTCCTCCCTAACTCATTTTATGAGGCCAGCATCATCCTGATTCCAAAACCTGGCAGAGGCACAACAACAACAAATAATTACAGGCCATTATCCCTAATGAACATCAATGCAACACTCCTCAATAAAACACTAGAAAACAGAGTCCAGCAGCACATAAAAAAGCTTATTCACCATGATCAAGTCAGCTTCATCCCTGGGGTGCAAGGCTGCTTCAGCATACACAAATCGACAAATGTAATACATCACACAAACAGAACAAATAACAAAAACCACCTGATTATCTCAATAGAAGCAGAAAAGGCCTTTGACAAAATTCAACAGCCCTTCATGCTAAAAATTCTCAATAAACTAGGTATTGATGGAACGTATCTCAAAATAATAAAACTATTTGTGAAAAACCCACAGCCAATATCATACTGAATTGGCAAAAGCTGGAAGCATTTCCTTTGAAGACCAGCACAAGACAAGGATGCCATCTCTCACCAATCCTATTCAACATAGTATTGGACATTCTGGCTAGGGCAATCAGGTGAGAGAAAGAAATACAGGATATTCAAATAGGAAGGAGGGAGTAAAATTGTCTCTGTTTGCAGATGGCATGATTGTATATTAAAAAACCTGGTTGTCTCAGCCCAAAATCCCCTCAAACTGATAAGGAACTTCAGCAAAGTCTCAGGATATAAAATCAAAGTGCAAAAATCACGAGCATTCTTATAGACCAATAATAGGCAAACAGAGAGCCAAATTGGGAGCCAACTCCCATTCTCAATTGCTACAAGGAGAATACCTAAGAATCCAACTTACAAGGGTTGTGAAGGACCTCTTCAAGGAGAACTACAAACCACTGCTCAAGGAAATAAGAGAGGACACAAACAAATGACAAAACATTTCATGCTCATGGACAGGAAGAATCAATATCGTGAAAACTGCCATACTGCCCAAAGTAATTTATAGGTTCAATGCTATCCCCATCAAGTTACCGTTGACTTTCTTCACAGAATTAGAAAAAAGCTACTTTAAATTTCATATGGAACCAAAAAAGAGCATATATAGCCTAGACAATCCTAGGCAAAAAGAACAAAACTGGAGGCATCACCCTACCTGAATTCAAACTATACTACAAGGTTACAGTAACCAAAACAGCATTATTCTGGTACCAAATCAGATAGATCAATGGAACAGAACAGAGGCCTCAGAAATAACACCACACATCTACAACCATCTGATCTTTGACAAACCTGAAGAAAACAAGCAATAGGGAAAGGGTTCCTTATTTAATAAATAGTGTTGGAAAAACTGGCCAGCCATATGGAGAAAATAAAAACTGGATCCTTTCCTTACACCTTATAAAAAATTAACTCAAGATGGATTGAAGACTTAAATATAAGATTAAAACCATAAAAACCCTATAAGAAAATCTAGGCAATAGCATTCAGGACATAGGCATGGGCAAAGGCTTCATGACTAAAACAGCAAAAGCAATTGCGACAAAAGCCTAAATAGACAAATAAGATCTAATTAAACTAAAGAGCTTCCACACAGCAAAAGAAACTATCATCAGAGTGAACAGGCAGCCTACAGAATGTAAGAAAATTTTTGCAATCTATCCATCTGACAAAGGGATAATATCTAGAATCTACAAGGAACTTAAACAAATTTACAAGAAAAAAAAACCATCAAAAAGTGGGTGAAGGATATGAATGGACACTTCTCAAAAGAAGACATCTATGTGGCTGACAAACATATGAAAAAAAGGTTATCATCACTGGTTGTTAGAGAAATGTAAATCAAAACCACAATAAGATACCATCTCATGCCAGTTAGAATGGCAATCATTAAAAAGTCAGGAAACAATAGATGCTGGAGAAGATGTGGAGAAATAAGAATGCTTTTACACTGTGGGTGGGGACGTAAATTAGTTCAACCATTGTGGAAGACAGTGTGACAATTCCTCAAAGATCTAGAAGCAGAAATACCATTTGACCCAGCAATCCCATTACTGGGTATATGCTCAAATGATTATAAATCATTCTACTACAAAGACACATGTACACGTATGTTTATTGCAGCACTATTTACAATAGCAAAGACTTGGAACCAACCCAAATGCCCATCAATGATAGGCTGGATAAAGAAAATGTGACACATATACACCATGGAATACTATGCAACAATCAAAAGGATGAGTTAATGTCCTTTGAAGGGAGATGGATGAAGCTAGAAACCATCATTCTCAGTAAACTAACACAGGAACAGGTAACCAAACACTGTATGTTCTCACTCATAAGTGGGATTTGAACAATGAGAACACATGGACACAGGGAGGGGAACATCACACACTGGGGCCTGTCAGGGGTGAGAAGCTAGGGGAGGGATAACTTTAGGAGAAATACCTAATGTACATGACGGGTTGATGGGTGCAGCAAACCACCATGGCACATGTATACCTATGTAATAAACATGCACGTTCTGCATATGTATCCCAGAACATAAAATATAACAATAAAAAATAGATAGATAAATAAATAAATAAAATTTAAAATAACAATAACAATATGACAATAAAATAAGAATTTAAAAAATACAGTATAACAACTATGCATACGCCATCTTCATTGTGTTAGTTATTACAAGTAATCCAGAGACTATTTATAAAGGTGGAATCACATAGGTTACATGTAAACATTATATATAATGTGTGTTTACATGTATTATATGTAATGGACTTTTATATAATGGCCTTGAACATCCACAGATCTTCCTATCTACATGAGGTCTTGAAACCATTATCCCTATGATACTGCAGGATGATCACACTTGGAAAAGTAGTGATCACCAGAGATTCCAACGGTTTCACTAGAAACAACTTATTCCAAAACAATTAAATTTTCTTTGTTAATAGGGTCCCTGTACTGGTAAATGATAGGAATGATGAAGACTTTAGGGCTTCATGGTTTTAGGAAACTATTTTACAAAGTTTGCTGTCACAGGCTAGTGTGCAAACCCAAATGTCAATTGAACTGGATAATGGCCCAGTTTAGTGGATGTTTATGCCTGTGAGAAACACCAGAGAGTATGAATTGATGACTTGTCAAGTGGCACACAATTTAGACTCTTGTCTAATCTATCCTCAATTTGTAACAAGGTTTGGATAAAGACATTAACATTTTGCTGATCAAATTTGCGTCTGACACAAAGTTGGGAGGAAAAACTAATGTAAGGGATGATAAAATTGAGATCCAAAGAGATCTTAACTGAAGCAATGGACCAATTTTTGCAAGATGAAATTTAATAGGAATAAATGTAAAATCAGGCACTTCAATTCAAAAAATCAGCTACCCAAGTACAAGATGGTCAAAATGTGGCTTATAGTCAAGATGCTCATGTGAAAAAGACCTTGGGAGTTTAGCTGGCAACAAAGCCTCCTATGAGTCAAGGGAAACTTAGTTGCATAAAAATGCTAATATCCTCTTAGCCTTTGTAGGTGTATACTAATATCTCCTTAGGCTATATTAATGGAAAAGAGTGTTGCTATAATCAATAGTAATAGCTCCCCTTTACTCTGCTCTTCGTTGTGTTTTGAGTTCGGTTCTGGACCACAGAAAAACAGGAGCTTATTAATAGGAGAGTGAATATGAGTGCTCAGGGCAATCCAAATGTGCTCTGGAGAATTTCAGCCTGGATGTGGTGGTGTGGAGAGACAAGAGACCTGAGTGTTTTCTTAAAATGTCAGATTAACTGTTTATGAAAAGAGTTTCAAATAATTCCTATGGCCCTATGGAACTAGGATTAAAAGTAGATCTATTGAAGGTCTACTCTTTAACAAATGTTAGCACAGTGTACAGTACCTGAAATAGTGAAGGCTTGAGAGAGATTTGTTTACTATAGAAGCAGATAATATATTAATGTCTAACACAATGGAAACCTTTCCAACTACTGAGAGACAGACAACAATTGAGTAATGAATATATGAAGTCATAAATTCACCATTACTAGAGGTATGTGAGCCAAGGCTGTGCGTATAATTGCCACAGTGTTTCAGGGCAGATGCAAATATTGGATGGGAGTTGGACTAGAGGGCCTCTAAGGCTCCTTTCAATCGTGAAATTTTACAAGTGTGTGAATGTCTCTCTAATGGTGAGCTGTAACAGGCATTTTCAAGGTTATTTGGTTCAGAAGGTTCTTACACATGTTCCCTAAAATCTCTGGGTATGTATCCAAAAATTCTGCCTGTAAGTTGGGTTTAGTCTACAGTGATGCTGAACCATCATGGTAACAGATTTTTGCCTTTCTATCAAATGGACATCTTGGGTCCTTGAAACTGATCTGCATTTTTCCTCCTCTAAGATTTTGTTCGCCTGTTGCTCTCTTTACCTTGAATAATTGCCTCAGTACTTCCTCATAGACTTCTACAATATCTCAACAACTAAAGATCCTTAGGAGAAATTTACCCCCAACATTTTTTGTTGCTCAGGTATACACTGGTGGTGCTCAGAAAGATGTCTTGACTACTAACCCAGTGCTATTGCAGTTCTACTGTATTATGTTATGGGATTAAAAATCTTACTCAATGATTCATAGGAAAAGAAAACCAAATAACTCAATAATACAAAGAGATGCTCTACCTGGTGCATTATAATTTGCACTTAAAACTACATTTATTTTTTACACATCTTACTGGCAGGCACTAAAATGAATGAGAATCCTCTTTATATACTGAAGTGGAGCAATCTCCAAGCTATCTTAAATGGAAAAAAGGGTTATAGAATATCTTGTATAGTGTGTGCACTGTCATTTATATTAAGAAAAAGGGGGGAGAGGCATAAAGATATAAATACATATACATGTATAAATGTTTGCTTGTATATTTGAGGTAGCAGATAAGCAAGGCTTGTTTTCATGAACCTGCTGATCAAAACAGGTTGTAGCAAATAAATTGGCTAAAACAAGTCAGGACTAGGAATTATAATACATTTTCATAGGGCACTCCCACTGGCACCATGACAGTTTACAAATGCCATGGCAACAACCCAGAATTTACCATATATTGTTCCAGGAAATTCTCGTCCTTTTTCTAGACAATTTGTCAATAGCCTGCTCCTTATTTAGTATATAATTAGGAGTAAGTGTGAATGTAGCTAACCGGCACTCCACAAGTGCTACACTCCCTGTGGCATAGCCCTGCTCTGTGTATGGAGCAGCCATCTTGCTGTACACTGTTGCTCTAATAAACTTGCTTTCTTTCACTGTCAGCTCACTCTTGAATACTTTCCTGAGTGAAGCCAATAATCCTCTTGATCTGACCCCAGTTTTAAGGTTCACTTGCATCATATTTATATTATAAATTTGGAAAGACATTTAGAAAACTAGACATATTGGTAGCCACTACAGAGGGGAATTACATGGTTGAGGAATAGAGGTAAAAGGAAGAATTTTCACCATTTATCTTTTTATAATTTTTGAATGTAGTACAGGTAAAATCCAACTACTACATTACTATTATAGAACGATTCTACATTTCTGTCCACACATTCAAAAAATATTTAAGAGGTACCTTTCGGTGGAGGCAAAATTATCACTTGAACACTTAAAGGAATTAATTTTGTCTACTTTGGATAAAGCAGTTGATTTCTTAAGTAAAAGCAAATTATAAAATATCATTTGGTTTGGAATATTAAGTAAGCAAATAAAAAACATGTTGTGAAGCAAAAAAAGTTTGATGGGGAGAGAAAGAGGAGTTGGGTGAAGTTGGTCGAAATTAAGAGCATTCTGCTCCCATCATCTAATCTTGAACTTAACTGCAAAGCCAAGATTATCATACCACTCAGAATTGTTGTTACTTGGTGTGTGAAGCTTTACAGTTACAAACCTTGACATAAAGCTGAATGAAAATCACCATATATATCAACATAAAACAAACTTTCCTTTCTCTTAATCAGTTCCTGGCCCCCCAAGGTAGAAAAAACTCAGTGGAATAGCCATGAGCTTGCTCTCTGGTTGCAGAGGTCAATGATCAATGGAACTCTGAGTAGTAGATTTGCTAGACATGGTTGGTTGCTACAACATCCCCAGCAAGTGTAAATGCATCACCACTTCTACCTCCAGACCTTTTCTTATGTCATTTTCCCATTTCTACCAATGGAGGACCCTCACTTCTTCTCCTATCTTACCTGAATTTTCATCATCCTGTAAGGCTGGACTGAAAGCTCCCTCATTCCTGCAAGTTTTTTATAACAACCTCATGATTTTGTCCATCTCTAACCACCTGCAGTCCTTACTGTCTTCATTAAGCACTTGATTCTTCTTTCCAGGGGACATTGTCAGCATCTTAGATATGCAGACATATTGTATTCCCAAGAAATAAGACAAAGTCACTTTTTAGGGACTATGTGTTCCTCCTTGTGGTGGATAAGAAGAGCAAAAATGGTCTGTGTCCTACTCCTACCCTGGGTATGGAGTGCAGCAGAATTAAGTTAATTCCCAAATAATTATAACAGAAGTTCAAGAACAACAGGAACCATAAGAGAGAGAGATAACACATTGAAGCTTCAGAGGATACTCCTGCATCAGTAGGTCCAAACACTACAAAATGCCACTTTGCAAGATATTCAGATCTTTTTAGTGGAGTTATGATCATCATAATGGAAGCAATGTAATAAATAGAGGTGGGGCTTGAAACCGATTAATTAATTCAACAAATATTTATTAAGCCCATATCATGTGCTAGGCACAATATTCAGCACTAAGGATATATCAGTGACCAAAAAAAGAGAGACATGGACCCTGTGCTAACAGAACTTACATTCTAGTGGAGGGAAACAGACAATAAACAAATAAACAAATATAGTAGCAAGATTCTATCAGAAGTGATGCAAAATGCTATAAATAATATGACATATGGTAAATGTGATAAGGAGTGGGCTGGTGGTCCAAGAGCTACTTTGGATAGTGCTATGGACTGAATGTTTGTGTCCCCTACAAAATTCATGTGTTTAAGCCCTAACCCGCAATTTGATGGTACTTGAAAATAGGACATTTGTTATACAATTAAGGTTAGATTAAGTCATCGAGAGAAATCTTAGTACAATGGAGTAAATGTCCTTGTGTTCAACTCCCAGCGCCAGCGACACAGAAGACCGGTGATTTCGGCATTTTCAACTGAGGTACTGGGTTCATCTCACTGGGGAGTGCCGGACGATCGGTACTGGTCAGCTGCTGCAGCCCGACCAGCGAGAGCTGAAGCAGGGCGAGGCATTGCCTCACCTGAGAAGCG
>NC_037689.1:88221523-88251559 GCF_003255815.1 Theropithecus gelada
TGGGAGATCCACTGCTCTCTTCAAAGCTGTCAGACAGAGTCGTTTGCATCTGCAGAGGTTTCTGCTGCTTTGTTGTTGTTGTTGTTGTTGTTGTTGTGTAGCTGTGCCCTGTCCCCAGAGGTGGAGTCTACAGAGACAGGCAGGTTTCCTTGAGCTGCTGTGAGCTCCACCCAGTTGGAGCTTCCCAGCAGCTTTGTTTACCTACTTAAGCCTCAGCAATGGCGGGCGCCCCTCCCCCAGCCTGGCTGCTGCCTTGCCGCCATATGGCAGACTGCTGTGCTAGCAATGAAGGAGGTTCCCTGGGCGTGGGACCCTCCCGGCCAGGTGTGGGATATTATCTCCAGGTGTGCCTGTTTGCTTAAAGCACAGTATTGGGGTGGGAGTTACCCGATTTTCCAGGTGTTGTGTGTCTCAGTTTCCCTGGCTAGGAAAAGGGATTCCCTTTCCCCTTGCGCTTCCCAGGTGAGGAGATGCCTCACCCTGCTTCAGCTCTTGCTGGTCGGGCTGCAGCAGCTGACCAGCACCGATTGTCCAGGACTCCCTAGTGAGATGAACCCAGTACCTCAGTTGAAAATGCAGAAATCACCGGTCTTCTGTGTCGCTGGTGCTGGGAGTTGGAGACTGGAGCTGTTCCTATTCCCCAAATTAGTTTTAAAACAAGAAATAATAAAGATCAGAGCAGTAATAGATAAAATTCAAATTAAAAAAATGCAAAGGACAAATTCAACAAAAAGTTGTGTTTTTAAAAAGTTAAACAAAACTGACAGACTTTTAGCCAGACTAAGAAAAAAGAGAAGAGCCAAATAAATAAAATCAGAAATGAAAAGGATACATTACAACTGATATGGCAGAAATTCAAAGGAACATTAGTAACTACTATGAGGAACTAAATGCCAGTAACTTGGAAAATCTAGAGGAAATTGACAAATTCCTAGACACATACAATCTACCAGCATGGAACCAGGGAGAAATTTAAAACCCAAACAGACCAATAACAATTAATGAGATCAAAGTCATAATAAAAAGTCTCTCCATACAAGAGAGCCTGGGAACCAATGGCTTCACTCCTGAATTCTACCAAACATATCAAAAGAATTAATCCCAATCCTACTCAAACTTTAAAAAAAAAAGAAAGGAGGAGGGAGGACTTCCAAACGCATTTGAAGAGGATAGTATTACTCTGATATCAAAGTGAAACAGAGACACATGAAAAAAGGAAAACTACATACAAACATCTGCTGAATATTGATGCAAACATTCTCAACAAAATACTAGTCAACCAAATTCAACAATACATAAAAAATATCATTCATCATGACCAAGTGGGATTTATCCCTGAGATGCAAGTATGGTTCAAAATATGCAAATTAACCAATATGACACATCATATCAACAGAATGAGAGATTAAATAACATGATTATTTCAATTGATACTGGAAAATCATTTGATAAAATTCAACATCCCTTCATGATAAAAACTCTCAAAAACATGGTTATAGAAGAAACATACCTCAACATAATAAAAGCCATATATGACAGTTCCATAGCTAATATTATACTGAATGGGGGAAAACTGAGAGCCTTTCCTCTAAGATTGGGAACATTACATGGACGCCCACTTTCACTCCTGCTATTTAACATAGTACTGGAAATCCTAGCTAGAGAAATCAGACAAGAGAAACAAATAAAAGACATTCAAATTGGAATTTAAAAAGTCAAATTATCCTCATTTGCAGATAATCAAATTTTATATTTGGAAAAACCTAAATATTCCACAAAAAACTATTAGAACTGATAAACAGATTCAAAAAAATTCAGAATAAAAAATCAACATACAAAAACAGTAATATATCTATATGCCTACAGTGATTAATCTGAAAAAAAATTTAAACTCTACTTACAAAAGCCACAAATAAAATTACATATCTAGGAATTAACCAAATAACTAGAAGATTTTTATAATAAAAACTATAAAGTGCTGATGAAAGAAATTCAGAGGACACCAAAAATGGAAAACTATTCCATGTTCACAAATTGAAAAAAAAACAATATTGTTAAAATTTTCATACTATCCAAAACAATCTACAGATGCAATGTAATCGCTATTGAAATACCGATGACATTCTAGACAGAAACAGGAAAAAAAAAAAAAAATTCTAACGTTTGTATGAAACCACAGAAGACCTAGAATAGCCAAAGCCGTCCTAAACAAAAAGAACAAAACTGAAGGAATCACATTACCTGACTTCAAATTGTGCTACAGATCTATGGTAAACAAAACAACATGGTACTGGGAGAAAAAAGAAAAAAAGACACACAAATAGAACAGAATAGAGAACCCAGAAACAAATCTACACACCCACAGTGAACTCATTTTTGACAAATGTGCCAAGAACATACACTGGGAAAAAGACCGTCCCTTCAAGAAGTGATGCTGGGAATACTGGATATTTCTTATGCGGAAAAATAAAGCTACTCCCCTATCTCTCACCATATATAAAAATCGAATCAGAATGGAGTGAAAACTTAAATCCAAGACCTCAAACTACAAAATTACTATAAGAAAACATTGGAAGACATCTCCAGGATATTGGTCTGGGCAAAATTTTTCGAGCAATACCCCATAAGCACAGGCAGCCAAAGAAAAAATGGACAAATGGGATCACATCAAGTTAACAAGCTTCTACATAACAAAAAAAAAAATCAACAAAGTGAAGAGACATCCCACAAAATTGAAGAATATATTTGCAAACTACCCATCTGACAAGGGATTGACAATCGGAAGACATAAGGAGTTTCAAACAACTTTATAGAAAGAAATCTAATAATTTGATCAAAAAATGGGCAAAAGACCTGAATAGACATTTTACAAAAGAAGTAATACAGGTAAACAAACAGGCATATAAAAAGATGCTGAACATCATCAATCATCAGAGAAACATAAATCAAAAGGACAATGAGATATTATCTCACTCCAGTTAAAATAGCTTACATCCAAAAGACAGGCAATAACAAATGCTGGCAAGGATGTGGACAACAGGGAACACTTGTATATTGTTGGTGGGCATGCAAATTAGCATAACCATTATGGAGAACAGTTTGGAGTTTCCTGAAAAAAAAAACAAAAAACAAAATATTTACCTACCACACAAGTCAGCAATCTCACTTCTGGGTATATACCCAAAAGAAAGGAAATCAATACATTGAAGCTATATCTGCCTTTCTATGTTTGTTGCAACACCATTTACAATAGCTAATATTTTGAAGCAACCTAAGTGTCCATTAACAGATGAATGTATGAAGAAAATGTGGTACATATACACAATGAAGTACTACTCAGCCATTTAAACGAATGAGATCCACTTACTTTTGACAAAATGGATGGAAGATCATCATGTTAAGTGAAATAAGCCAGGCACAGAAAGACAAACGTAGTATGTTCTCACTTATTTCTGTCATCTAAAAATCAAAATAATGTAACTCATGGACATAGAGAGCATAAGGATGGTTACCAGAGGCTAGAAAGGGTAGTGGGAAGCTGAGTGGGGTGATGGGGATGGTTAATGGGTACAAAAAATAGTGAGAAAGAATAAGCAAGACCTAGTGTTTGATAGCACAACAGGGTGAATACAGTCAATAATAACTCAATTGTACATTTTAAAACAACTTAAAGGGTATAATTGCATTGTTTGTAACTCAATGGATAAATGCTGGAGAGGATGGATATGCCATTCTTCATAATATGCGTATTTCACATTGCATGTCAGTAGTACAAAATCTCATGTATCCCATAAAAATATACACCTATGTACTCACGATAGAAATTAAAATTAAAAAAACAAATGTGTGAGCATTGCTTCTTCCTCCTTCTTCTTGCCTTAAATACAATTATGATGGCTGCAGCAGCAGTAATCATTTTGTGTTTTTGAGGAAGATACCAAAATTATGTTACCTCAGCCCTGAAATGATTGAGTTACTGAACCAAAGCAACCACTTTATATTTCTTGATATGTGAGAAATAAAAACTTTTGTTTTTTTTTTTTTTTAAAGCCAATATATTTGGGTTTCTTGTACTTACAGCCAAATGCAACCCTAAGTTAAACTACTAGTTAGTGTGGGGTAGAAATTTATTACAGGTGTGCCTGAATATAAGTCTCATGTTCTTGACCAGTATCCTATACCATCTGCCCCACTAGGCAAAATTTGTAAACAGCTCACAATACAATAGACTAAGAGATATGTAATGTGGTACAGATTCTTTATGGTATGGAAGTGTGGAAGCTCAGGTCACTGAAGGCTGGTGTAATCAGGAAGGGCCTCTTCCAAGGATGGAGACCTGCTGGAGAGACAGAAGGATAAAAAGAGGGCATTCTATGTAAAAGAATGTGCATTAAAAATTGGCATTACTTTTGCTCCTGTCCCCTGATAACCAACCTTCTGCTCTCTATGTCCATCAGTATAATTATTTTTATTTTTAGACAACAGAAATAAGTGAAAACATACTATGTTTTCCTTTCTGTGCCTGGCTTATTTCAGACAGGTGCAATGTCTGGCTTCTGTCCTCAGACCAAGATTCCTTCCTAGGTTCCATTTGTTTCCCCAAAGAGTCATCAACCCTTGACTCCATAAAACCAGGCATCTGACTTTTACCTCACAACTATCTATAAATAACATCCCATTCAACGTTAAAGTAATGTAAGTGGTAGGCCTGTTATATTCCCTAGGGCAGAGAACTCTGGAGATGTGGTAGCCCCATCAGCACTGTTCAGCTTCTCTTGATAGAGATCAACATCGTGTGTACAGGCAGGCCACAAAAGAGATCAAGGTGAACTATGGAAACAGTTACTGTAGGGTCTCTCTAAAAATCTTCATAGTCAACTTGGAGCCAAAATTTCTCAAACTTCCTACTCTGCCTCTACCGCAATGAAATTGTTGGGCCTAGCCTCACTTCTTTATGATTCTCAGTTTCAGCTCCCACACAACCATCCCCAAAACTTCATGCCACACTGGTTCAATCTCAGCTCGCAGATTCATACTCCAGATATGTGGTCCCTACTATAGGACTTGTCATGGGAGGTAATTAAGAAGGAATGAGGGCCGGGTGCATGGCTCACGCCTGTAATTCCAGCACTTTGGGAGGCCAAGGTGGGCATATCACAAGGTCAGGAGTTAAAGACCAGCTTGGCCAACATGGTGAAACTCCGTCTCTACTAAAAATACAAAAATTAGCTGGGCATGGTGGCACGTGCCTGTAATCCCAGCTACTAGGGAGGCTGAAGCAGGAGAATTGCTTGAACAGGGACCCAGGTGGCAGAGGTTGCTATGAGCTGAGATCGCACCACTGCACTCCAGCCTGGACTACAGAGCAAGACTCCAACACACAAGTATACATATGTAACAAACCTGCACGTTATGCACATGTACCCTAGAACTTAAAGTATAATAATAATAAAAAATAAATTAAAAAAAAGAAAAAAAAAAAGAAGGAATGAGACAATGGGAACTAAACAAAATTTTCATGCCACTTGTCTTTCATTTTTTTAGTTCCATCACCTTAGGTTATTGCATTATCACACCAAGATTTACTTTACAAAATAGAAAATATTTCTGAATCAGATTTTGCCTTCAACTGCTAACAGTCATTAATTCTAAACTGTAAAATAGTAATCTGAAAGAAATGATAAATGCTCTGAAAGAATAAGAATTCTGATGAGAAGAGGGAAGAATACATTTGAAACATGGGACATTATTCTAGGAGAGCATGATCTAGGGCCATTACTGAAAAATTAAGCATGATAATTTTGAGAGAGAGTAGGGAGGATATCAGGATGTGTGTGATATTTGTCTTTGTTTTACTTTTTCTTAGTGGCGAGGAGACTACTGAGTCTCAAGACCACCTTCCTATGTTTACAGAATCCATCATTGTGTGAGATGAGTCCTGGTGGAACGTAAGAAGCGTTGGCCAGTTAGATATTCTTACCCAGGACTTTAAAAATGCAATGATGGCAAATAATCAGGGAAGGATTTGGAACGTATTTCACCAGGAGTGAACCAAAAAAAAAAAAAACAGTGTCAGGATACCCTAAAGTGACCCTTTTCACCAATTCTTTGAGCCACCCAATAGTCTATTAACAAATTATTTTTCTTATAATGTTAACTAGAAAAAGTTTCCATTATTTGCAACCAAGAACACTGGCCAGAACAAAGGAGATGAAAACTGATGGACAATGCTTTTTGCAACAATATCATGAATCAGGCAAGGATTAATGCCAAGATGGGAAATAGATAAATGCACTTGAGTGACACAGGCACCTGGTAGGGATGCCTGGATAACAAATGGGAGGGAGTTCAGACTTGCTCTGCATTTAGAAGAGTATGCTTGGAATCGAGACGAGTATGGTAACAGATTTGAGATAAGTTTTAGGGCAGCCCAGTAAAAGAGGCTGATCTGTGAAGCACTTAGAATGCTTCCAGTTGTGAGATACATAATATGCAACTAAAAGTTGCATTTTTTCTATGCTTATTTTCCATCTGACTATCTTATGTGGTGAGGTATAAGTTCAGGGCTTTTTCCCATTTTTAAAATTTGGTTGTTTGGTTTTCTATTGCTGTATTTTAAGAGTTTATTTTATACTTTATTTGGGGAAGTTTTTGTTTTTTTAATTTTTTTACTAAATCTAAAATGAACAAATTTTTAAATTTTAAATTATATTTATTTTTAGAGACTGGGTCTTACTCTGTCACCCAGCCTGGAGTGTGGTGGCACAATCATAGCTCCCTGCAGTTTCAAACTCCTGGGCACAAGTGATCCTCCCACCTCAGCCTCCCAAGTAGCTAGGGTGACAGGCACATGCTATCATGTCTGGCTAATGTTATATATATATATATGTATATAAAATCACACACATATATATGAGATGGGGGTCTGTTTAGCTTGCCCAGGCTGGTATTGAACTCCTGGTCTCAAGCAATCCTCCCACCTTGGCCTCCCAAAATGCTGAGATTACAGGTGTAAGTTGTAATGCCTGGCCTCTTTTAATATTTTAGATAATAGTCCTTTATCAGATAGGCCTTTTGTGAATATTTTCTCTAATTTTATAGCTCGACTTATTGCTTGACAGTCTTTATTTTAACCATTTAGGAAGGGACACTATTTACACGTTGTAAGTAGCAAATGTTACATTTGAAAATTATATTAAAATCCTCTTTTTCTATAGCCTGGGAGTTACGGTTTTGTTCTATTTATTTGTTAATTTAAATGAGATACAATCCCGGAGCAAGATGGCCGAATAGGAGCAGCTCCAGCCTCCAGCTCCCAGTGCGAGCGACATAGAGGATAGGTGATTTCTGCATTTTCAACTGAGGTACCAGGTTCATCTCACTGGGGAGTGCCGGACAATCAGTGCTGGTCAGCCAGTGCAGCCCGACCAGTGAGAGCTGAAGCAGGGCGAGCCATCGCCTCACCTGGGAAGTGCAAGGGGGAAGGGAATCCCTTTTCCTAGGCAAGGGAAACTGAGACACACAACACCTAGAAAATCGGGAAACTCCCACTCTAACACTGCGCTTTACCAAGGGTCTCAGCAAATGGCACACCAGGAGATTATATCCCACACCTGGACAGGAGGGTCCCATGCCCATGGAACCTCCCTCATTGCTAGCACAGCAGTCTTAGATCTAACTGCAAGGCAGCAGGGGGGCTGGGGGAGGGGTACCTGCCATTGCTGAGGTTTAAGTAGGTAAACAAAGCCTCCAGGAAGCTCGAACTGGGTGGAGCCCACCACAGCTCAAGGGGGCCTGCTTGTCTCTGTAGACTCCATCTCTGGGGACAGAGTATAGCTAAACAAAAAGCAGCAGAAACCTTGGCAGAGATAAATGACCCTGTCTGACAGCTTTGAAGAGAGCAGTGGATCTCCCAGCATGGAGGTTGAGATCTGAGAATGGACAGACTGCCTGTTCAAGCGGGTCCCTGACTGCTGAGTAGCCTAACTGGGGGACATCCCCCACTAGGTGCAGACTGACACCTCACACCTCACACGGTGGGATACATCCCTGAGATGAAGCTTCCAGAGCAAGAAACAGACAGCAACACTTGCTGTTCAGCAATATTCTATCTTCTGCAGCCTCCACTGCTGATACCCAGGCAAACAGGGTCTGGAGTGGACCTCAGGCAATCTCCAACAGACCTACAGCTGAGGGTCCTGACTGTTAGAAGGAAAACTAACAAACAGAAAGGACACCCACACCAAAACCCCATCAGTTCATCACTATCATCAAAGACCAAAGGCAGATGCAACCACAAAGATGGGGAAAAAGCAGGGCAGAAAAACTGGAAATTCAAAAAATCAGAGCACATCTCACCTTCCAAAGGAACACAGCTTATCGCCAGCAACAGATCAAAGCTGGATGGAGAATGACTTTGACGAGTTGACAAAAGAAGGCTTCAGTCCATCAAACTTCTCAGAGCTAAAGGAGGAACTATGTAACCTTTAGCACAAAGAAACTAAATCTTGAAGAAAGAATGGAAGAATGGATAACTAGAATAATCAATGCAGAGAAGGCCATAAACGAACTGACAGAGATAAAAACCGTGATATGAGAAATGTGTGACAAATGCACAAGCTTCAGTAACTGACTCGATCAACTGGAAGAAAGAGTATCAATGACTGAAGATCAAATGAATGAAATGAAGCAAGAAGAGAAGTCTAGAGAAAAAAGAGGAAAAATAAATGAACAAAGCCTCCAAGAAAAATGGGATTATGTGAAAAGACCAAATCTATGTCTGATTGGTGTGCGTGAAAGTGAGGGGGAAAATGGAACCAAGTTGGAAAACATTCTTCAGGATATCGTCCAGAACTTCCCCAATCTAGTAAGCCAGGCCAACATTCAAATTCAGGAAATACAGAGAATGCAACATTCTTCTCAGCACCACATCACACTTATCCCAAAATTGACCACATAGTTGGAAGTAAAGCACTCCTCAGCAAATGTACAAGAACAGAAATTATAACAAACTGTCTCTCAGACCACAGTGCAATCAAACTAGAACTCAGGACTGAGAAACTCAGTCAAAATGGGTCAACTACATGGAAACTGGACAACCTGCTCCTGAATGACTACTGGGAGCATAACGAAATGAAAGCAGAAATAAAGATGTTCTTTGAAACCAATGAGAACAAAGATACAACATATCAGAATCTCCGGGACACATTTACAGCCGTGTGTAGAGGGAAATTTATGGCAGTAAATGCCCACAAGAGAAAGCAGGAAAGATCTAAAATTGACACCCTAACATCACTATTAAAAGAACTAGAGAAGCAAAAGCAAACACACTGAAAAGCTAGCAGAAGGCAAGAAAAAACTAAGATCAGAGCAGAACTGAAGGAGATAGAGACACAAAACACCCTCCAAAAAATCAGTGAATCCAGGAGTTGGTTTTTTGAAAAGATCAACAAAATTGACAGACCGCTAGCAAGACTAATAAAGAAGAAAAGAGAGAAGAATCAAATAGATGCAATAAAAAAAAGCTAAAGGGGATATCACCACCGACCCCACAAAAACACAAACTACCATCAGAGAATACTATAAATGTCTACGCAAATAAACTAGAAAATCTAGAAGAAATGGATAATTTCCTGGACACTTATGCTCCCCCAAGACTAAACCAGGAAGAAGTTGAATCCCTGAATAGACCAACAGCAGGCTCTGAAATTGAGGCAATAATTAATAGCCTACCAACCAAAAAAAGTCCAGGACCAGATGGGTTCAGAGCCGAATTCTACCAGAGGTACAAGGAGGAGCTGGTACCATTCCTTCTGAAACTATTCCAATCAATAAAAAAAGAGGGAATCCTCCCTAACTCATTTTATGAGGCCAACATCATCCTGATACCAAAGTCTGGCAGAGATACAAAAAAAATAAGAGAATTTTAGACCAATATCCCTGATGAACATCGATGCAAAAATCCTCAATAAAATACTGGCAAACCAAATCCAGCAGCACATCAAAAACCTTATCCACCATGATCAAGTGGGCTTCATCCCTGGGATGCAAAGCTGATTCAACATATGCAAATCAATAAACCTAATCCAGCATATAAACAGAACCAAAGAAAAAACCACATGATTATCTCAATAGATACAGAAAAGGCCTTGGACAAAATTCAATAGCCCTTCATGCTAAAAACTCTCCATAAATTCGGTGTTGATGGAACGTATCTCAAAATCATAAGAGCTATTTATGACAAACCCACAGCCAATATCATACTGAATGCGCAAAAACTGGAAGCATTCCCTTTGAAAACTGTCACAAGACAGGGATGCCCTCTCTCAACACTCCTATTCAACATACTGTTGGAAGTTCTGGCTGGGGCAATCAGGCAAGAGTAAGAAATCAAGGGTATTCAGTTAGGAAAAGAAGCAGTCAAATTGTCTCTGATTGCAGATGACATGATTGTATATTTGGAAAACCCCATTGTCTCAGCCCAAAATCTCCTTAGGCTGATAAGCAACTTCAGCAAAGTCTCAGGATACAAAATCAATGTGCAAAAATCACAAGCATTCTTATACACCAGTAACAGACAAACAGAGAGCCAAATCATGAATGAACTTCCATTCACAATTGCTTCAAAGAGAATAAAATACCTAGGAATCCAACTTACAAGGGATGTAAAGGACCCCTTCAAGGAGAACTACAAACCACTGCTCAGTGAAATAAAAGAGGACACAAACAAATGGAAGAACATACCATGCTCATGGATAAGAAGAATCAATATTGTGAAAATGGCCATACTGCCCAAGGTAATTTATAGATTCAATGCCATCCCCATAAGCTACCAACGACATTCTTCACAGAATTGGAGAAAACTGCTTTAAAGTTCATATGGAACCAAGAAAGAGCCCGCATCTCCAAGACAATCCTAAGTCAAAAGAACAAAGCTGGAGGCATCACTCTACCTGACTTCAAAGTATACTACAAGGCTACAGTAACCAAAACAGCATGGTACTGGTACCAAAACAGAGATATAGACCAATGGAACAGAACAGAGTCCTCAGAAATAATACCACACATCTACAGCCATCTGATCTTTGACAAACCTGAGAGAAACAAGAAATGGGGAAAGGATTCCCTATTTAATAAATGGTGCTGGGAAAATTGGCTAGCCATAAGTAGAAAGCTGAAACTGCATCCTTTCCTTACTCCTTATACGAAAATTAATTCAAGATAGATTAGAGACTTAAATGTTAGACCTAATACCATAAAAACCCTAGAAGAAAACCTAGGTAGTACCATTCAGGACATAGGCATGGGTAAGTACTTCATGCCTAAAACACCAAAAGCAACGACAGCAAAAGCCAAAATTGACAAATGGGATCTAATTAAACTAAGGAATTTCTGCACAGCAAAAGAAACCACCATCACAGCGAACAGGCAACCTACAGAATGGGAGAAAATTTTTGCAATCTACTCATCAGACAAAGGGTAATATCCAGAACCTACAAAGCACTCAAACAAATTTACAAGAAAAAGCAAATAACCCCATCAATAAGTGGGCTACTTTTTGTTCATATACTTTTATGAACAGACATTTCTCAAAAGAAGACATTCATACAGCCAACAGACACATGAAAAAAATGCTCGTCATCACTGGCCATCAGAGAAATGCAAATCAAACCCACAATGAGATACTGTCTCACACCAGTTAGAATGGCAATCATTAAAAAGTCAGGAAACAACAGGTGCTGGAGAGGATGTAGAGAAATAGGAACACTTTTACACTGTTGGTGGGATTGTAAACTAGTTAACCCATTGTGGAAAACAGTATGGCGATTCCTCAAGGATTTAGAACTAGAAATACCATATGACCCAGCCATTACATTACTTGGGTATATACCCAAAGGATTATAAATCATGCTGCTATAAAGACACATGCACACGTATGTTTATTGCGGCACTATTCACAATAGCAAAGACTTAGAATCAACCCAAATGTCCAACAGTGACAGACTGGATTAAGAAAATGTGGCACATATACACCATGGAATACTATGCAGCCATAAAAAAGGATGAGTTTGTGTCCTTTGTAGGGACATGGGTGCAGCTGGAAACCATCATTCTCAGCAAACTTTCACAAGAACAGAAAACCAAACACCGCATGTTCTCACTGAAAGGTGGGAATTGGACAAAGAGATCACTTGGACGTGGGAAGGGGACCATCACACATTGGGACCTATTATGGGGAGAGGGAGGGGGGAGGGATGGCATTGGGAGTTATATCTGATGTAAATGACTAGTTGATGGGTGCTGATGAGATGATGGGTGTAGCACACCAACATGGCACATGTATACATACGTAACAAACCTGCTGTTGTGCACATGTACCCTAGAACTTAAAGTATAATTTAAAAAATAATAATAAAATAAATGAGATACAGATTTTCTCATTCCTTGCTTATAAGAAATCTTGCAGGGTCATCAGATTATTTCATGGGAAGAACTATTTCATTATTATTAACCTAGGAAAGTTGCTGAAACAGCCACTTGGAACTCCCAAACCTGAGTGTTTGGAGGCACTTTCACAGGGCATAGTAACAACTTCTGAAGTTTTGGTGTCATTAAACATAGCACTCACAAGGACCACTTCCTGACACAGGATTGTGGCTTCCTTTTAAGTTTTGGAGGAAGAGGAAGATTTTCTACTCACCTTGCTGCGATATCTCTTGACTACCAGTTAGGAGCCTGTAGATTTCAAGGTCAACTATGGGATTCCATTAGCACTTGGTGAGGAAAAATTGTGAACTTCAAAATGTACAATGTGGAAAGTGAAAGACCAAAGGAAGATTATTATACTGTAGACTAAGGGCAAGCAGAATTTTGCTTCCTCAATCCTTCACTAAGGGGCCTGTGTTTGACCCCTTACCTTAGATTTGAATCCTTCTGAGGTCCTTGTTCCTGACCTCAACATTCCTTCCCTTGCTTATTTTGTGTCCAGGGGAAGGGTTTGTTATGCAGCATTTAAGGTATAGTTGGGCCTCATTCAATAACGATTCATGCTGCCTATGAATTAGGGATTCTAGCATTCCTGCAACTCCTTGTATAATTGATTTATCCCAGAAATGTCCTCAAAGGTCCCCAGCCTCTCTGTCAGGCATGTTGTAGCTACTCCTTCCTAGCTGAGGCTGATTGACTCTTGGGTGACCTATGTTTTTGCAGGATAGGGTTACTTATTCTTTGCCAGTAAAAGACCCCTCACATTCTTTCTCACTGGCCAAGGTGAAGTTTAAGACCATGTGGTTCTAACGTCCAAAGTCTTGAATGATCTCCAGTTGATACATTCAATTTGGTTGGTACTGACTTGTCCTAAATGGAATCTAGGCCCTGAGTCCTTAGAGTTTGCAGTCCCATGGAGTGGCTGTGGTCTCTGCTTGTCTTTGCTTTAGTTATACCATGGGGTCATATTGAAAGATGTGGCATGAAGCGGGAGTGGGCCACCAAGACTGATGATCTATTGGCATATACAGACACAAACTATTCCTGGCCTGGCAGGCATTCTCCAGGATGGTGCACAGCCTCTAGCCAGGGCCTTGTTAAATATTTTCAGCATTGTTCTACATTCAACATTGTATTCAACATAGTATTGCCTTTACTCCTTTGTCAAAGATCAGTTGACTATACTTATGTGGATCTATTTATGGCCTCTCTAGTCTGCTGAATTATCTACTTGTCTATTCTCTCACCAAGATCACATTGTCTTATTACAATTGTATAATAAGTCTTAAAGTCAAGTAGTGTCATTCTTCTGATTTTGTTCTTTTCTTTTAATATTGTGTTAGCTATTCTGTCCTTTTTCTTTTCATATAAACTATAAAATAAATTTGTTGATATCTACAAAACAACTTGATGAGATTTTGATTGGAATTGCATCGAGTCTATATATCAACTTGGAAAAAGTAACATCTTGACAATACTGAGCCTTCCTATCTAACTCTTCATTATTTAGTTCTTTGATTTCTTTCATCAGTTTTGTAGTTTTCCTAATATAGATCTTGCACTTTTTAATTAGATTTATACCTAAGCATTTTCTTTTAGGGGATGCTAATGTAAACAGTAATGTGGTTTTAATTCAAAATTTTTACTTCTTGTTGCTGGTATATGAGAATGTGACTTACTTTTATCCTGTCACCTTGCTATAATTGTCTTCTAGTTCCAGGAGTTTCATTATCTATTCTTTCAAATTTTTTGCACAGACAATCATGTCATTTGTGAACAAAGACTTTTATTTCTTCTTTCCCAATCTGTATAAATTTTCTTTCATTGTCCTGTCTTATTGCATTGACTAGGACTGTCAGTACAATGTTGAAAAGGAGTGGTGAGAGGAGATATCTTTGCCTTGTTCCTGACCTTAGTGGGAAAGTTTCTAGTTCATCATTAAGGGCGATGTTAACTGTAGGTTGTTGTAGATATTCTTTATCAAATTAAGGAAATTCCTGTATATTCTTAATTTGCTGAGAGTTTTTATCATGAATGGGCACTGGAAGTTTTCAAATACGTTTTTCTTCATTTATTTGTATGATCATGCGATTTTTCTTCTTAGTGTGTAGATAAAATTAATTACACTTATTGATTGTTAAACCTTGAACCAGCATTGCATACATGAAATCAATCTCCCTTAGTCATGGTATATAATTTTCATACATGATTAGATTTGATTTGCTAATATTTTGCTGAGAATTTTTACATTTATGGTCATGTGAGATAGTAGTCTGTAGTTATTTTTTCTGCATGTATTTGCTTTTTGTAATACAGTAATACTGGCTGGCCATATAGAATGAGTTAAAAAATATTCCTTCTTCTGAAAGAGATTATAGAGAATTTGTGTGATTTCTTCCTTAAATATTGATAGACTTCACCAAGTAAATCCATTGGGGTCTAATGCTTTCTTTTTAAAAATACTGTTAATTATTGATTCATCTTTTCTAATAAATATGGGAGTATTCGGGTTATTTCTTCTTGTGTGAGTTTTGGCAGATAATGTCTTTCAAGGAATGGGTCAATTTCATCAAGGTTTTAACGTATAGGCATATAGTTGCTCATAGTATTCATGTGTTTTCCTTTCAATGTCTACAGAAACTGCAGTAATGACTCCTCTTGAATTTTTGGTATCAGTAATTTGCATCTTCTCTTATTTTTTGGTTGGCTTGTCTATTGTTATCTTCCAATCATCTATTTTTGGTTTTGTTGATTTTCTCTATTGATTTTCTATTGTTAGTTTCATTGCTTTCTGCTCCAATTTTTATTATTTTCTTATGTTTATTCTTGATTTAATTTGCTCTTCTGTTTTTAGTTTCCTAAATTAGGAAATTAGTTTATTAATTCTAAATCTTTCTCCTTTTCTAATATACTTATTCAATGCTATAAATTTTCCTCTAAGCACTGCTTTAGCTGCATCTCACCAAGCAATACATTTATATTTAACACTTAGAAGCAATATACTGTAGTGGAAAGGGCACTCAACAATGCCAGCAGACCACCATTTGAGTCCTACCCTGGCTTTACGGCCTAATAAAGACCCCTATTATCTTTGACTCTTAGTTTCCTCATCAGTAAGAATGGAATTTGTTAGAAATTATAGAACAGCCCAAAGCCATGAGTTGTAAATGATAAATACTGCCCATTTTTAGATACTTTAAATCACTGTGAAGTGGAATGGTAATTAATACTCTATGGAGGGGACAAGGCTTGACCTCTTCTAATGTAAGCATTTTAGTTCTACAAATTTCCTATTTAGCATGAGTATGGCTGCATCCCACAAATTTTGTTATGTTGTATTTTCACTTTCAACCAGTTCTATGTATTTCTTTAATTTCCTTTAAGAAATCTTTGATCCATGGATTATTAAGAAATGTGTTTTTAAATTTCCGAATGTTAAATATTTTTCCTTTGTCTTTTGGTTAGTGATTTCTAGTTTGGTTCTATTCTTATTGGAGAACACACACTGTATGATTTCAATTCTTTTAAATTTGCTGATGTTTGTTTTATGGTATATCATGATTAATGCCATGGTTACTTGAAAACGTGTATTCTGCTATTCTTGGTAGAGTATTTTATATATATCAGTTAGATCCTGTTGATTGATGGTATTGTTCAAACCTTCTGTGTCCTCATTTATACATAGTTTTGCTTTCTGTTTCTGTTTTTTTTTTTTTTCTTTCCTTCCTAATGTTTCAGAATTTTTTTCCTTTATCATGCATTTTGCATTTGAAGAACTTTCTTTTAGCCATTCTTTAAAAGTATGTCTGATACTAAAAATGTATCTTAAATTTTCTTAGTCTGAGAATGTCTTTATTTCTCCTTCATTCTTGATGCATAGTTTCACTGGATATAGATAATATTTTTTATTCATCATTTGAAAAATGGAATACAGGCCAGGTTCAGTGGCTCATGCCTGTAATCACAGCACTTTGGGAGGCCGAGGCAGGTGGATCACCTGAGGTTAGGAGTTCCAGACCAGCATGGCTAACATGGTGAAACCCTGTCTCCACTAAAAATAGAAAAAAATTAGCCGGGTGTGGTGGTACGTGCAGGTAATCTCAGCTACTCGGGAGCTGAGGCAGGAGAATTGCTTGAACCTGGGAGGTGGAGGTTGCAGTGAGCCAAGATTGCGTCATTGCACTCCAGCCTGGGTGACAGAGTGAGACTCTGTCAAAAAAAAAAAAAAAAAAAAAAAAAAAAAAGGCATGCCACTTCCTTCTGGCCTCTAGAACTTCAGATAAATGCCCACTGTTATTCAAATTGATGTTCCACTATAGGTCATATGCTGTTTCTCTTTGGATCTTTTCAAGATTGGTTTTGGTCTTTAGTTTTCATAATTTAAGAATGCTGTGTCTTGGCATAGACTTATTTGGGATTATCATATTTGGGGAAAACTCAGCTTCTTAAATCTGTAGGAGCAAATCTTTTCCTAAATTTGGTAAGTTTTCAACTATTATATCTTCAAATACTCTTTCAATTTCATCCATTTCTCCGTTTCTGAGACTCCTATAATATGAATTATGAATCTATTGTTATATAAGCCCCTGGGACTCTGTTCATTCAAGTCTGTTTTCTCTGCTGTTTGGATTTAGTAAATTTTGTTGACTTGGCCTCAGGTTTGCTAATCCTATCTTCTGTTATCTCCATTCTACTGTTAAGTCCATCCATCTAGTAATTTTTTTTTATTTCAATTATATTTTCCAGATCTGTTTTTCACTTGTTTTCTTTTTCTAATGTCTGTTGCTTTGTTGAGATTTTATATTTTTCATTTTATATGGTTTGACTCTGTATTCTCACCCAAATCTCATCTCGAATGGTAATCCCCATAATCTCCACATGTTGAAGGCAGGACCTGTTGAGAGGTTATTAGATAACGGAGAAGTTGTTCCCATGTTAGTGAGTTCTCATAGTTTTCATAAGATCTAATGATTTTATAAGTGTATGACCATTCCTCTTACACACACGCACTTTCTCTCTCTTGCCTGCCACTGTGTAAGTTATGCCTGCTTTCCCTTCCACCATTATTGTAAGTTTCCTGAGGCTTCCTCAACCATGTGGAACTGTGAGTCAATCAAACTTCTTTTCCTTGTAAATTACCAAATCTCAAGTAGTTCTTTATAGCAGTGTGAGAATGAACTAATACAGGATATTGGTAGTGAGAGTGGAGCACTGCTGTAAAGATAACCTAAAAATGTGGAAGCAACTTTGAAACTAGGCAATGGGCAGATACTGGAACAGTTTGGAGGCCTCAGAAGAAGACAGAAAAATGTGGAAAAGTTTGGAACTTCCTGGAGACTTGTTGAATGGTTTTGACCAGAATGTTGATAATGACATGGACAATGAAGTCCAGGCTGGGGTGGTCTCAGATGGAAATGAGGAACTTATTGGGAACTGGAGTAAACATCACTCTTATTATGTTTTAGCAAAGAGATTGGTGGGCATTTTTCCCTGCCCTAGAGTTCTGTGGAATTTTGAACTTGAGAAACATGATCTGAAATTGGAAGTTATGTTTAAAAGGGAAGAGGAGTATAAAAATTTGGAAAATTTGCAGCCTGACAATGTAATAGAAAAGAGAAACTTATTTTCTAGGGAGAAATACAAGTTGGCTGCAGAAATTTACATAAGTAACAAGGACCCAAATGTTATTTACCAAGCCCATGGGGAAAATGTCTCAAGGGATGTCAGAGATCTTGAGAGCAACCTCAGCCATCACAGGCCTAGAGGCTTAGGGAAAAAAATGGTTTAATGGGCTGGGCCCGGGGCCCCAGACCCCACTGTTGAGTGCAGCTTTGGAACTTACTGCCCTGCATTTCAGCCACTCTAGCTCCAGCTGTGGGTAAAAGAGGCCCAGGTACAGCTCCAGGTTTTGCTTCAGAGGGTGCAAGCCCCAAACCTTGGCAGCTTCTATGTGGCGTTGGGACTGTGGATGCACAGAAGTCAAGAATTGAGGTTTGAGAACCTCTGCCTGGATTTCAGAAGATGTATGGAAATGCCTACATGTACAGGCAGAAGTCTGCTGCAGGGCCAGAGCCCCAGTGAAGAACCTCTGCTAGGATAGTAGAAAAGAGAAATGTGGGATTGGAGCCCCCACACAGAGTCCCCACTATGGCACTGCCTAGTAAAGCTGCAAGAAGAGGACCACCATCCTCGAGACCCCAGAATGGTCAATCCACCAGCAGCTTGCACTGGGAACCTGGAAAATCTGCAGGCACTCAACCCCAGTCAATGAGAGCAGCCACGGGAGCTAAACCCTGCAAGGCCACAGGGGAAGAGATGCCCAAGGTGTTGGGAGCCCATGCTTTGTTTGCATTTGGATGTTATAACTGCCCTATTAGATATTGGACCAGCATGGGGCCTGTAGCACCTTCGTTTCGGCTAATTTCTCCTATTTGGAATGAGTGTATTTACCCAATGCCTGTACCCCCATTGTATCTTGGAGAAAGCTAACTTGTTTTCTGGTTTTACAGGCTCACAGGTGAAAAAGACTTTCCTTGACTCAGATGAGACTTTGGACTGTGAACTTTTGGGTTAAAGCTGGAAGGAGTTAAGACTGGGGGATTGTTGGGAAGGCATAACTGGTTTTGAAATGTAAAAAGGACATGAGGTTTGGGAAAGTCAGAGGTGAAATAATATGGTTTGGCTCTGTGTCATCACTCAAATCTCATCTCAGACTGTAATCCCCATAATCTCCATGTGCTGAGGGCAGGACCTGGTGGGAGTTGATTGGATCATGGGGGAAGTTTTCTCCATGCTGTTCTCATGATAGTGAGTGGATTCTCATGAGATCTGATGGTTTTATAAGTGCTTGACAGTTCCTCCTACACACACACTCTCTCTCACCTGCCACTATATAACATGTGCCTGCTTCCCCTTCCATCATGACTGTAATTTTCCTAAGACCTCCGCAGCCATGTGGGACTGTAAGTAATATGATTTGCCTCTTTTTCCCCACCCAAATTTCATCTTGACTTGGTCTCCCATAATTCCCACATGTTGTGGGAGGCACCCAGTGGGAGATAATTGAATTATGAGGACAGTTTCCCCCATACTGTTCTTGTGGTTGTGAATAAGTCACACAAGAGCTGATGGTTTTATCAGGGGTTTCTGCTTTTGCATCTTCCTCATTCTCTCTTTGCCTGCCACCATCCGCATGAAATGTAACTTGCTCCTCCTTGCCTTCTGCTATGATTCTGAGGCCTCCCCAACCACATGGAACTGTAAATCTCTTTCATTTGTAAATTACCCAGTCTTGGCCATGTCTTTATTAGCAGTGTGAAAATGGACTAATACCGTGAGTCAATTTAACCTCTTTTCTTTATAAATTACCCAATCTTGGGCAGGTCTTTATAGCAGTGTGAAAACAGACTAATACATCATTTGTTTCAGGAGCATTTATAATTGCTCATGGAAGCATTTTCATGATGGCTGCTGCTTTAAAATGATTTTTGGGTAATTCCCATACCTGATTGATATCAGTATTTGTGCCTACTGATTGACTTTTTTGAGTCAAGTTGTAATTTTCCTTGTTCTCCATATGATAAAATTCTGGGCTATATAGAAATTCTCTATTTTAGCAGGCTGTCTCTCTGTTTATGTTTAGCAAACAGATCATGGCATAATTTTGAGTTCCAGTAACAAAATAATTTTCAGAGATTTTGATGTGCTGTATTATTTTGCCTGGATTCTCTGGTGTCATGAGGGCTCGTATTGATCTTTGCCAGAGTCAACTGGTGTCTCTGGACAGTGGGAGGGATTCTCTAGCTTGAAGGAACAAAGAGTGCTTTCTGAGTTGGGCACCTTGCTGGGATGCGATCCACCCTTGCAAGTGCCACATCGTGTCTATTTGGGAGAGTGGAGTCACTGGCTAGTGGAGAGGTAGAGCAGTTCCCCTGACCACTTAGTGTTAACAAAGCTTCCCAGTGTCTCTTGCCACTGCTGCCAGGCCCACCTGGAATTGTCAGTAGGACTCTCCTTTAACCTCAGGCTACATTTTGCTACATTGGGAGAGACTGGGCCTATATCAACTTCAATTTCTGGACTGAGGCTTCTGTGACGTCAAGTTTCTGTATTGCTCTCCCAGGTCTGTCCCTAGCCAGTCTGCCTTTCTCTTTTTAACATTTTAAATACTTTTATTGTTGTCTATATCATAATTTCCAGTGTCTGTTCATCTTAGAGGAGAGACAAGTCTATGACATTTTGTCCAAGACAGAAGCCTAATTTATTTGCAAAATATTACTTTTCTTTGTGAAGAATGGATGGGATGGAGCTAGAGAGAATGTGAGAAAATTATGCCGAAGACTACTATAATAGTTCAGGTAACATATCATTGTGGGAATTTTTAATTTTTAGCATTCATGGGTACAAGTAAGTGTATATATTTATTATGAGGTACATGAGTACTTTTGATACATGCATTTAATGCATAATAATCACATTGTAGAGAATAGGGTACCCATCTCCTCAAGAATGTATGTTTTGTGTTACAAACAATACATTGATGCCCTTTCAGTTATTTTTAAATGTACAATTATATTATTGTTGACTATAGTCACCCTGTTTGGTAATTAAATAAGTTTATGCATTTTTAAACTTTTTTTACCTACTAACTTTATCTATCTTCCTGCTCACTACCCTTCTTGGCCTCTGGTAACCATCCTTCTACTCTCTATGTCCAGGAGTTCAATTGTTTTGGTTTGTAGATCTTAAAAATAATGAGAACATGTGAAGTTTATCTTTCCGTGTCTGCCTTATTTCACTTAACGTAATGACCTCCAGTTCCATCCACATTGTTGCAAATGACAGGATCTCATTCTTTTATGGCTGAATAGTACTCTATTGTGTATTTGTACCACATTTTCTTTTTCATTCATCTGCTGATGGACACTTAGAGTGCTTTCAAATCTTCGCTATTGTTAACAGTGCTGCAACAAACATGGAAGTGCAGGTAGCTCTTCAATATACTAATTTATATTCTTTTGGTATACATACAGAAGTGAGATTACTGGATGCTATGGTACCTAAATTTTTAGGTTTTTTTTCTTTTTCTTTTATGCTTGCAGGGTACATGTGAAAGTTTGTTACATAGGCAAACACCTGACACCAGATTTTTTTGTACATTTTTTTGTCACCCAAGTATTAAGCCCAGTACCCGATAGTTACTTTTTCTGCTCCTCTTCCTTCTCCCACCCTCCTGCATCAAATAGACCCCAGTGTCTGTTGTTTCCTTGTGTTCATAAGTTCTTATCATTTAGCTCCCAGTTATAAGCGAGAACACATGGTATTTGGTTTTCTGTTCCCGCCTTAGTTTGCTAAAAATAATAGCCTCCAGCTCCATCCATGTTCCCACAGAAGACATGATCTTGTTCTTATTTATGGCTGCATAGTATTCCATGGTTGTATGTGTACCACATTTTCTTTTTTCAATCTGTCATTGATGGGCATTTGTCTTCATTGCAGGTCGTTGCTATTGTAAATAGTGCTGCAGTAAACCTTCACGTGCATGTGTCTTTATGGTAGAATGATTGATATTCTTCTGGGTATATACCCAGTAATGGGATTTCTGGGTTGAATGGTAGTTCTGCTTTAAGTTTTTTGAGGAATCACCATCTGGTGATTCACTATACACTGTTGGTGGGAGTGTAACCATACTGCTTTCTCCTATGGTTGAACTAATTTACACTCCCACAAACGGTGTATAAGTGTTCCCATTTCTCCACCACCTCACCACTATCTGTTGTTTTTTGACTTTTTATTAATAGCCATCCTGACTGGTGTGAGATGGCATCTCATTGTGGTTTTGATTTAAATTTCCCTAATGATCAGTGATACTAAACTTTTTTACATGCTTTTTTGGCCACATGTATGTCTTCTTTGGAAAAGTGTCAGTTCAAGTATTTTACCTTCTTTTTAATGGTGTTTTCGCTTGTAAATTTAAGTTCATATAGATGCTGGATATTAGACCTTTGTCAGGTGCAGAGTTTGCAAATAATGTCTCCCATTCTGTAGGCTGTTTACTCTGTTAATAGTTCCTTTTGCTGTGCAGAAGCTCTTTAGTTTAATTGTTTCCTACTTGCCAATTTTTGCTTTTGTTGTGACAGGTTTTCGTTTCTCTGTCATGAAATCTTTGCCCATTCTTACGTCCAGAATAGTATTGCTGAGGTTGTCTTCCAAGGTTTTAATAGTTTGGGGTTTACATTTAAGTCTTCAATATATCTTTATTTGGTTTTTGTGCATGTTATATGGAAGGGGTCAGCTTCAATCTTCTGCATATGGCTAGCCAGCTATCACATCACCATTTATTGAATAGGGAGTTGTTTCCTCCACTCCACTGCTTGTTTTTGTAAGCTTTGTTGAAGATTAGATGGTCATAGATGTGTGGCCTTATTTGAGGGCTCACTATTCTGTCACATTGATCTCTGTTCCTGTTTTTAATACCAGCACCATGCTGTTTTGGTTACTGTAGCCTTGTAGTATAGTTTGAAGTAGAGTAATATGAGTCCTCCAGTTTTGTTCTTTTTGCTTAGAATTGCCTTGGCTATTTGGGTCCTTTTTGGTTTCATATGAATTTCAAAACAGTTTTTTTCTAGTTCTGTGAAGAATGCCTATGGTAGTTTCAGAGAAATAGCATTAAATCTGTAAATTGCTTTGGGAACTATGACCTTTTTAATAATATTTATTTATTTATACTTCCTATTCATGAGCATGGGATGCTTTTTCCATTTGTTTATTTATTTATTTATTTATTTATTATTATTATTATTATTATTATTATTATACTTTAAGTTGTAGGGTACATGTGCATAACGTGCAGGTTTGTTACATATGTATACTTGTGCCATGTTGGTGTGCTGCACCCATCAACTTGTCCTTTACATCAGGTATAACTCCCAATGCTGTGTCTTCTCTGATTTCATTGATCAGTGTTTTGTAATTCTCATTGTAGAGGACTTGCACCTCCCTGGTTAGCTGTATTCCTAGGTATTTTATTCTTTTTGTAGTAATTGTGAAAGGGATTGTCTGTCCGATTTGGCTCTTGGTTTGGCTATTGTTGGTGTATAGAAATGCTAGTGATTTGTCTACATTAATTTTGTATCTTAAAACTTTTCTAAAGTTATTAATCGGCTGGAGGAGCTTTTGGGCTGAGATTATGAGATTTTCTAGATATAGAATCATGTCATCTGCAAATAGATACACTTTGACGTTCTCTCTTCCTATATGAATGCTCTTTATTTTATTCCCTTGCCTGACTGCTCTGGTTTGGGCTTCCACTATGTTGAATAGAAGTGGTGAGAGAGGGCATCAATATCTTATGCTGATTTTAAGGGAAAATATTTCCAGCTTTTGCCTATTTGGTGTAATATTGGCAGTGCATTTGTCATAGATGACTTTTATTATTTTAAGGTATGTTCCTTCAATACCTAATTTATTGAGAGTTTTTAATATAAAGGGGTATTGATATTTACTAAAAACCTTTTCAGCATTTATTGACATAGTCATGTGGTTTTTGTCTTCAGTTCTGTTTATGTGATTAATCACATTTATTGATTTGCATATGTTGAATCAATCTTGCATCCTGGAATGAAGCCTACTTGATGATGTGGATTGGCTTTGTGATGTGCTGCTGAATTTGGTTTGGAAGTATTTTGTTGACAATATTTGCATTGATGATCATCAAGAATATTGGCCTGAAATTTTTATTTTTTTGTCTCATCAGGTTTTGTTATCAAAATGATATTGGTCTCATAAAATGAGTTTGGAAAGGGTTCCTCCTTCTCAATTTTTAGAAATAGTTTTTTGTAGAAATGATACCATTGTTTTTGTAGAATTTGGCTCTGAATCCATCAGGTTTCAGGTTTTTGTGTGTTTGTTTGTTTGTTTGTTTGTTTGTTTTTTGTGGGTAGACTATTCATTACTGATTCAATTTTGGAGCTTATTATTAGTCTGTTCAGGGAATTGATTTCTTCCTGGCTCAATCTTGTGAGGATGTAAGTATCCAGGAATTTATTCGTCTCTTCTAGGTTTTCTAGTTTGTGTGCATAGATGTGTTTGTAGTAGTTTTTGAGTGTTGTTTTTATTTCCGCGCAGTCAGTAGAAACATTCCCTTTACCATTTCTAATTGTGTTTATTTGGATCTTCTCTGTCTTATTCCTTATTATTCCAGCTCATGTCCTGTTTTATTAATTTTTTCAAAAAACCAACTCTTGGATTCACTGATCTTTTGGATGGCTTTTCGTGTCTTAATTTTGTTCAGTTCAGCTCTATTTTTGTTGTTGTTGTTGTTGTTGTTTCTTGTCTTCTGCTAGCTTTGGGGTTGATTTGTTCTTGCTTCTTCAGTTTTCAAGTTACATTATTGAGATCCAAGTTTTGGTGTTGGTATTTAATGCTATGAATTTCCCTCTTAACACTGCCTTAGCTGTGTCTCAGTGATTGTGGTATGTTTCATTTCATTATTTTAAAAGATCTTCTTGATTTCTGCCTTAATTTCATTATGTACCCCCAAATCATTCAGGAGCGTGTTGTTTAATTTCCATTTAATTTCATGGCTTTGACAAACTTTCACAGTGTTGACTTCTATTGTCATTGTGTTGTGGTTTGAGAGTATGCTAGGTATGAATTTGATGTTTTTTACATTTCATGAGAATTGTTTCATGTCTAATTTTGTGGTTGATTTTAGAGTATGTGCCATGTGGTGATGAGAAGAATATATATTCTGTTGCTTGGGGTTGAGGGTTCTGTAAAGGTCTATCAGATGCATTTGGTCCAATGTTGAGTTTAGATCCTGAATATCTTTATTTTTTGCCTCATGATATATCTAACACTGTCAGTGGAGTATTGAAATCTCCCAGTATTATTGTGTGGGGATCTATGCCTCTTTGAAGGTCTCTAAGAACTTTTTATGAATCTGGATGATTATGTGTTAAGTGCGTATATATTTAGGATCATTATTTCTTGTTGTTGAATTGAACTCTTTACCATTATGTAATGCCCTTCCTTGCTTTTTTAATTTTTGGTTTGAAATCTCCTTTGTCTGAATTAAGGATTGCAACACTTGCTTTTTTGTTTTGTTTTGTTTCCCATTGGCTTGGTATATTTTCCTCCATCCCTTTATTTTGAGCCTATGAGTGTCCTCACGTGTTACATAGATCTCTTGAAGACAGCATACCATCCAGTCTTGCTTCTTTATCCAGCTCGCCACTCTGTACTTTTTAAGTGAGGCATTTTGCCCATTTATATAAAAGATTAGCATTGATATGTGTGAATTTGATCCCACAATTGTGCTGTTAGCCTTGTTTGTGCAGTTGCTATGCATTGACACGGCTCTGTGTGTTTGAGTGTGTTTTTGCATTAACTGGTATCAGTTTTTCCTTTCCATATTTAGTGCACCTTTCAAGATCTCTTATAAGGCAGGTCTGGTGGTAATAAATTCCGTCAACATTTGCTTGTCTGAAAAGGACATTATTTCTCTTTCACTTAGCAGGCTTAGTTTGGCTGGATGTGAAATTGTTGGTAGAAGATTTTTTTTTTTCTTTAATAATGTTGAATGTAGGCCCCAAATGACTTCTGGCTTGTAGAGTTTCAGGTATAATGTTAGCCTGATGGGGTTCCCTTTGTAGGTAACCTGCCCTTTTCTCCTAACTGATTTTAGCATTCTTTCTTTCATTTCAACCTTAGAATTTCTGAAAATTAAGTGTCCTGGAAATGATTTTCTTGTGTAGAATCTTGCAGGAGTTCTCTGCACTTGCTGAATTTGACTTTTGACATCTCTAGCAAGGTTGGTAAAGTTTTCATGGATGATATTCTGAAATATGTTTTCCAAGTTGTTTGCTATCTCCCCCTCCCTTTTAGGGATGCCAATAATTTGTAGATTTGGCTTTTTTACATAATCTCATACTTCTTCGAAAGATGCAGGTCAGCAATAGCTCAGTGCAATCAGCCCAGGATGGGGTACCTGTGCTGTGGGCCCAAGCTAGGAGTTCTCTGGTGATGAGCAGTAGCTGTGTGTGGGGGACTCACAGGGGACAGACTTGCCTCCTCTCCTTGGGTCCACTGCAGCTTGTTGGAGGTGTGGATAGGGGACTTAGAGTCTTTGCTCCTTCATTAGTCCATAAATGGCAGGAGCAATTCCACTGCAGAAGCAGTGGCAGAAAGGCTTTCAGTTGCTCCTGGAGGCTCTGTCCAGAGAGTTGCTGAGTTGTTACTGGCTCAATAGCTCTGGCAGGAAGTGGCTGGAGGCCCAGGTCTGGAGGACCTGTCTGGTGAGGAGAAACAGGAACAGACAGTTATGTAACACTCTGGCCACTTTTCCACAGGGTTGCTGCAGTATGCTTGGAACCTGCTCCAGTCACCTCAGATTTTCCAGTACCTGGAAGTATCACCAGTAAAGGCGGTGAAACAGCAACAACGGCAGTCTGTTCCTCCCTCTGGGAGCTCTGTGTCAGGGAGATATGGGCCTGCTTCTAGCCCAAACACACCTGTAGGAGGTGGCTGAAGAACCCAGTTGGGAGGTCCCACCTAGTGAGTAGGAACAGGATCAGTGATCCACTTTAAAAAGCAGTCTGGCCACATATTGGTAGAGCAGCTGTGCTGTGCTGGGGGTATGCTTAAGCACACAAGTTGCCTCAGACACTCTGAAGCCTGAAGGCTGGAATAGGTATGTCACCCAGACAGAAAAGATAGTGGCCCACCCCTCCCTCTGGGAGCTCCATCCCAGGGAGGGTACAAATCTCTGTATGCTGTAGAATACCATCAGCAAAGGCTGGAGGCTCCAGCTGGATGTTCCCAAACCAACGAGGAGAAATGAGATCAGGCACCAGATTAAAGCAGCAGCCTGGCCACGTTTTGGTAGAGCAGCTGGGCTGTGTTGATGGATCCCTTCTGCCGCCGATCAGCTTGGACTCTAAAAAGCCTGAAGGTTGGAATGGCTAAGGCACCCATACAGTAAAGATGGCAGTCCACCCCTCCTCCCAAGACCTCCTTCTTAGGGGGTGCAATGCTGTTACTGGAGGCTGGCTGGAATTACAAGCCAGTGGATCTTATCTTGTGACGTGCCATGTGCCATGGAAGTTGGGACTGCAGGCTGTTGCTGCTCAGTCCTGTGAATTTAGCCTCTTTCCCAGGGTCAATCAGTTATTCACCGATTTCCCTTATTTTCAGGTTATACACTTGACCAAAACTATGTCAAAGCCCACTTTGCCATTATATTTATAGGTGTAAATTTAACCTTCTTTCCACAGCATTTTCTCAGCTTATCTGGAATACTCCAGCATTATTTTGACTACCCCGATGTATGGGGGTCTAACGTCCCACTTTGCCCAAGTTGCAGCTATTTTGCCGAAAAAACCCAAATAGCTAAGGCTCCAGGGTCTCCAAGCATACCTGAGCAGATGCCCTGCCAAGACTCCATGTAGGCCTGCATGTTCAGACTGAAGGCCACAGTGGAGTGGCTTCACCAGGTGATATCCTGACCTGAGGGCTTTAAGATCCTTGGGAGAACCATGGTACCTCGGGGACAAACATTTATTATTATTATTATTATTATTATTATACTTTAAGTTCTAGGGTACATGTGCATAACGTGCAGGTTTGTTACATATGTATACTTGTGCAATGTTGCTGTGCTGCACACATCAACTCGTCAGCACCCATCAACTCCTCATTTACATCAGGTATAACTCCCAATGCAATCCCTCCCCCCTCCCCCCTCCCCATGATAGGCCCCGGTGTGTGATGTTCACCTTCCCGAGTCCAAGTGATCTCATTGTTCAGTTCCCACCTATGAGTGAGAACATGCGGTGTTTGGTTTTCTGTTCTTGTGATAGTTTGCTAAGAATGATGGTTTCCAGCTGCATCCATGTCCCTACAAAGGACAAAAACTCATCCTTTTTTATGGCTGCAGAGTATTCCATGGTGTATATGTGCCACATTTTCTTAATCCAGTCTGTCACTGATGGACATTGGGGTTGATTCCAAGTCTTTGCTATTGTGAATAGTGCCGCAATAAACATACGTGTGCATGTGTCTTTATAGCAGCATGATTTATAATCCTTTGGGTATATCCCCAGTAATGGGATGGCTGGGTCATATGGTACATCTAGTTCTAGATCCTTGAGGAATCGCCATACTGTTTTCCATAATGCTTGAACTAGTTTACAATCCCACCAACAGTGTAAAAGTGTTCCTATTTCTCCACATCCTCTCCAGCACCTGTTGTTTCCTGACTTTTTAATGATAGCCAATCTAACTGGTGTGAGATGGTATCTCATTGTGGTTTTGATTTGCATTTCTCTGATGGCCAGTGATGATGAGCATTTTTTCATGTGTCTGTTGGCTGTATGAATGTCTTCTTTAGAGAAATGTCTGTTCATATCCATTGCCCACTTTTTGATGGGGTTGTTTGTTTTTTTCTTGTAAATTTGTTTGAGTTCTTTGTAGGTTCTGGATATTAGCCCTTTGTCAGATGAGTAGATTGCAAAAATGTTCTCCCATTCTGTAGGTTGCCTGTTCACTCTGATGGTAGTTTCTTTTGCTGTGCAGAAGCTCTTTAGTTTAATGAGATCCCATTTGTCAATTTTGGCTTTTGCTGCCGTTGCTTTTGGTGTTTTAGACATGAAGTCTTTGCTCATGCCTATGTCCTGAATGGTACTACCTAGGTTTTCCTCTAGGATTTTTATGGTATTAGGTCTAATATTTAAGTCTCTAATCCATCTTGAATTAATTTTCGCATAAGGAGTAAGGAAAGGATCCAGTTTCAGCTTTCTACTTATGGCTAGCCAATTTTCCCAGCACCATTTATTAAATAGGGAATCCTTTCCCCATTTCTTGTTTCTCTCAGGTTTGTCAAAGATCAGATGGCTGTAGGTGTGTGGTATTATTTCTGAGGACTCTGTTCTGTTCCATTGGTCTCTATCTCTGTTTTGGTACCAGTACCATGCTGTTTTGGTTACTGTAGCCTTGTAGTATAGTTTGAAGTCAGGTAGCGTGATGCCTCCAGCTTTGTTCTTTTGACTTAGGATTGTCTTGGAGATGCGGGCCCTTTTTTGGTTCCATATGAACTTTAAAGCCGTTTTTTCCAATTCTGTGAAGAAACTCATTGGTAGCTTGATGGGGATGGCATTGAATCTATAAATAACCTTGGGCAGTATGGCCATTTTCACGATATTGATTCTTCCTATCCATGAGCATGGTATGTTCTTCCATTTGTTTGTGTCCTCTTTGATTTCACTGAGCAGTGGTTTGTAGTTCTCCCTGAAGAGGTCCTTTACATCCCTTGTAAGTTGGATTCCTAGGTATTTTATTCTCTTTGAAGCAATTGTGAATGGAAGTTCATTCATGATTTGGCTCTCTGTTTGTCTGTTACTGGTGTATAAGTATGCTTGTGATTTTTGCACATTCATTTTGTATCCTGAGACTTTGCTGAAGTTGCTTATCAGCTTAGGGAGATTTTGGGCTGAGAAAATGCGGTTTTCTAAATATACAATCATGTCATCTGCAAACAGGGACAATTTGACT
>NC_037689.1:88261556-88296209 GCF_003255815.1 Theropithecus gelada
AATGTGCAAAAATCACAAGCATTCTTATACACCAGTAACAGACAAACAGAGAGCCAAATCATGAATGAACTTCCATTCACAATTGCTTCAAAGAGAATAAAATACCTAGGAATCCAACTTACAAGGGATGTAAAGGACCTCTTCAAGGAGAACTACAAACCACTGCTCAGTGAAATCAAAGAGGACACAAACAAATGGAAGAACATACCATGCTCATGGATAGGAAGAATCAATATCCTCAAAATGGCCATACTGCCCAAGGTAATTTAAGATTCAATGCCGGCCGGGCGCGGTGGCTCACGCCTGTAATCCCAGCACTTTGGGAGGCCGAGGCGGGCGGATCACCAGGTCAGGAGATCGAGACCACGGTGAAACCCCGTTTCTACTAAAAATACAAAAAAAAATAGCCGGGCGCGGTGGCGGGCACCTGTAGTTCCAGCTACTCAGGAGGCTGAGGCAGGAGAATGGCGTGAACCCGGGAGGCGGAGCTTGCAGTGAGCCGAGATTGCGCCACTGCACTCCAGCCTGGGCGACAGAGCGAGACTCTGTCTCAAAAAAAAAAAAAAAAAAAAAAAAAGATTCAATGCCATCCCCATCAAGCTACCAATGAGTTTCTTCACAGAATTGGAAAAAACTGCTTTAAAGTTCATATGGAACCAAAAAAGGGCCCACATCTCCAAGACAATCCTAAGTCAAAGGAACAAAGCTGGAGGCATCACGTTACCTGACTTCAAACTGTACTACAAGGCTACAGTAACCAAAACAGCATGGTACTGGTACCAAAACAGAGATAGAGACCAATGGAACAGAACAGAGTCCTCAGAAATAATACCACACATCTACAGTCATCTTATCTTTGATAAACATGAGAAAAACAAGAAATGGGGAAAGGATTCCCTATTTAATAAATGGTGCTGGGATAATTGGCTAGCCATAAGTAGAAAGCTGAAACTGGATCCTTTCCTTACTCCTTATACGAAAATTAATTGAAGATGGATTACAGACTTAAATGTTAGACCTAATACCATAAAAACCCTAGAAGAAAACCTAGGTAATACCATTCAGGACATAGGCATGTGCAAGGACTTCATGTCTAAAACACCAAAAGCAACGGCAGCAAAAGCCAAAATTGACAAATGGGATCTCATTAAACTAAAGAGCTTCTGCACAGCAAAAGAAACTACCATCAGAGTGAACAGGCAACCTACAGAATGGGAGAAAATTTTTGCAATCTACTCATCTGACAAAGGGCTAATATCCAGAACCTACAAAAACTCAAACAAATTTACAAGAAAAAAACAAACAACCCCATCAAAAAGTGGGTAAAGGATATGAATAGACATTTCTCAAAAGAGGACATTCATACAGCCAACAGACACATGAAAAAATGCTCATCATCACTGGCCATCAGAGAAATGCAAATCAAAACCACAATGAGATACCTTCTCACACCAGTTAGAATGGCAATCATTATAAAGTCAGGAAACAATAGGTGCTGGAGAGGATGTGGAGAAATAGGAACACTTTTACACTGTTGGTGTTGGTGGGATTGTAAACTACTTCAACCGTTATGGAAAACAGTATGGCGATTCCTCAAGGATCTAGTAATAGAAGTACCATATGACCCAGCCATCCCATTACTGGGGATCTACCCAAAGGATTATAAATCATGCTGCTATAAAGACACATGCACACGTATGTTTATTGCGGCACTATTCACAATAGCAAAGACTTGGAATCAACCCCAATGTCCATCAGTGACAGACTGGATTAAGAAAATGTGGCACATATACACCATGGAATACTACGCAGCCATAAACAAGAATGAGTTTGTGTCCTTTGTAGGGACATGGATGCAGCTGGAAACCATCATTCTCAGCAAACTATCACAAGAACAGAAAACCAAACACCACATGTTCTCACTCATAGGTGGGAACTGAGCAATGAGATCACTTGGACTTAGGAAGAGGAACATCATACACTGGGGCCTATCATGGGGAGCGGGGAGTGGGGAGGGATTGCATTGGGAGTTATACCTGATGTAAATGAGGAGTTGATGGGTGCTGACGAGTTGATGTGTGCAGCACACCAACATGGCACAAGTATACATATGTAACAAACCTGCACCTTATGCACATATACCCTAGAACTTAAAGTATTAAAAAAAAAAAAAAAATTCCAACTTGAGCAACTGAATAAATGGCAATGTCACTTGACTATCAAAAATAGCTACTTGCATCCCTACTTGGAGCAAACTTACAACAGAAATACATTTCTTTCTTAAATACATGGGCTCTGAGTTTCTATTCCTTGACCTGGAGTAAGATTACAGAATAAGAAGAAATGCACTCCATCTCGTCTACCACTCCTAGTCTCTTAGATTTACAACTGAGACCAAGCTAAGAACCTCCCAGTTCCATGTAAAATATAACCATTAATTGACTGGAATTCCTAGCATGTACTTGGTCTTCATTAACATCCATGTTAACTGCAGGCCAAAAGAGTTCTGCTGCTGTTAAATGCATTGATTCTGCAATGGCTTAAATACTAACCCTTGGATAACTAGCCATCTAAATCCCCCTTCCACCCACATTGTATTTCTGAGATTCTCAGTAAAGCTCTCCAGGATCCCACTGACCATGAAAAAATAAGAGGAATAATACCCTCTGGATTGTGTTTTCCCCTCCAAACTTTAACATTATATTTTAACTGAACACCAGCTCTGTGGGTTTCTACATTTTATCTGCAAGAGGTTGCTATCTAGACAGACAGATTGCTGGACAGACAGAAAAGCTGGAATCAATATGGGTAAGGTGGATGGAGATTAGTGGATGTTTTCATGATATAGGAGGATGAAATAGGTATTTGGAGTCAAATAGATGAATATTTGAATCCCTGTTCAACTTCTAGCTGAGGGGTCTTGGATGAAGTTACTTAATGTCCATAAGTTTTGTTCATTCAAATGTATTAAGGGTATAACATCACTCAAATGTAAAATGTCTTGCTCTGAGGTAATCCCAATGCAATCAGGAATTAAAATGCTTTTTAAAGTGTAAAACAGTGCATAATTGAATTATCATCTTTACTCTCCTTGATATCTCTTCTATTCTCCACTTGCCATGTGGTACAGTATTATGGATACTTCAGTGGGGTGGGCCATCTTACCCAATTTAAAATTTATCACTTATCTGTGCTCTCTAACCAATATTTTACAGAGGCTCAAATTTGCATGTAACAAAGGAATATTGCTGTAAAATACCAGAAAGAATGACTCCATCCTATAAGGAAGCCCCCAAAGTTGCAACTAGACCTTTCACACCACCACTGCCAAAAAGGCCCCACAAGATATAGTCCTACTTCTCCTGTCCCACTGGACACGTTTGACTCTCATCTCAGACTTCTATTTCCCTCTGACAAATTTTCTTGGCATGCAGAAAATTTTTGTCATTTATGCGATAGCTCCTTTTCTAGGGTGGTACCCAACACTCTTTGATGCTTCCTCTGGAACAGTTTCCTCATTTCTAAAACAAAAACTTGTAGGTTCTACAAAGGCTAGACAAATGCATACTATACTCACTCACCCCCTAAGTGTTTTCTGTTTCAATCACAGAGACAGAAGTCACAGAGACCATCAAAAATCACCAAATTCAGTCTTTCAGGGTTCTAACAAGTACTTTAATGGATAGGGTTTGCTGTCTAAAACTTGAAGAGGTGACTCAACATTCCTTTCAGTGCCACTGTTCAGGAACCTGGAGGACTGCCTTTCTTGAGGAGCTTCTGGCTCCAGAGGTTGTACGTGCTCACAGCAGCAACAACCCATTCACCACTTCTCCAAAGTAGTTCACTGCGAAGGAGAATCAAAATTCAATTTGGATTCCCAGTCCTCAGACTACCTTCAATTTCCCATCAAGCCTAAATTCTTAGCCTTTAGTTTAAATGTGGGTTATCTTAAGAGCTCACTTGGCCTCAGTTCAAAGTGCACTTTCCTGAGTCCTTGAAAGAAGTAGAAACCCAATCAATGAGTTTTTCTCTTAGTATCCACTTTGTGAGAAGGATACATTTCTAGAAATTTCAAGACCTTCCAAGTGTCAGAAGGCAATATAATGTAGCTGTTGAAATTTGTGATGTAAGATACTGATACTAAAGTATTCCCTTAGCCCCAGGTGCCCAAGTAGAGCAAAGAAACTAAAGAAAAAGTAAAATCCTATTATTTCCATGTAAAATAAATAAAGAAAGAAATATCCAGATAAGCTTAATTCCCGCCCCCCACCACCCATGCCCCTTTGACACTGGGGTTAGTGATTAGTCCATGGCCTGCTGGGAGTGCATTACAGATGTGCTTCCTGAGGATATCTCCAGGCTCCAGATGTTACTGCTTGAAAGACAGAAGCTTGAAGCTGTCATCCAGGATGGACCTCCTATTGCGTCGTAGCTTTCTCTGTCGATGTTGGTACCAAACCATACCACCAAGAGCCAGAGCAACAAGCAGGAGGGTGACACCAATGGCAACCAAAACAGAGGCCAGTATCTCAACATTCTTTATGGGGATCTGCATGCCCAGCATCTTCACATTGCCTTCTTCAATGTCTCTGGGGGTCACTGCTGAAATTGAGAAAGAAAAAAATGGGCATCCTGAGATGGAGAGTACTCTAAAAGGTAACTTTCTATAGTCATCACCTGACAAAACAAGTCAATCCAAATAGGACAGGAGACCTGTCCTTATCCTTCACAAAACCAGCTGATGAAAACGGATTTAGAGGTTAAAGTAAAGAATCAAGGAAACATGATGCTACAGCTATAAGGGTCCTTGAGAATCACTGAGGCCCCAGGCCACCCATGGAAAGAGCTAAGACTCAGATTGGGAAGGCCCTTGATACATTTTCTCAAATATCTAAAGGACTGTGATATAAAAAAGGATGAATTTTACTTGTTCTGTATGGTTTCAGAGGGTAGAATTGGAAGCAATAAGGGAAACTTCAGAAAGAAGTTTGACTCAATCATCCAGCTTATCAATAGCAATTTTGACCATTAAACTATGACAAGAACCTACTACTAGGCTGTCCAGTCTTACCTCTTTGGGTCATATTAACACTGATGTCACATAGACCTTTCCAAGTGAAATATCTGATTGTTAGTTCTTGGCATACAAATTTTTGATTATTCCCAATTAGCCTACAGAGAAAAGCTCAGACTTTTAAATCAGACATTCCAACTCTCACTATCAGGCTCTAATCTATCCTTCTAGTCCTATCTACTACTTTTCAGCCATAGTAACTCATTCTTTCCTCCTCATAAACAGTGATCCGCTTTCAGGCTTCTAAGACTTTGCTTATGCTAATCCTTTTGTCTGAACACACTTTACTCCTTCTTATCTTTCTAGCCCTACCTTAAATGTTACATGTCTCTGCAATGTTTTCTTTGACTTCATTAGAAAATTGATTGTTCTTTCCTTTATGTTTTCCAAGCACCTGTACCTTGTACTCCCAAAATTTACTTATTGTGTGACCTTGGACCAAGTGACCCAATCCCTCACTTCCCATCTAAACTTCAGTTCCCTCTTTTATAAAATTAGAATAATAACCATACCTAATACAAAGGCATATTGTAAAATTTAAGTGAATCAATACTTATAAAATATCTAGTATAGCACCTAGCAGACAGGAAGTGCCCAATAAATGTTAACTGTTATTATTGTTTGCCCTTTTTGTACAGCACACAGCATCCAGCATTGCAACTATTATTTCTCTGCCTCATTCCATTTTTAGACGCTGAAAAATAGCGACTATGTCTTACTTGTTTTGATATCCCTGGTACCTGACACTTCTTTGATGATTGTATAACTGGATGAATTAATGTTATAACACAACTGAGAGAAGACAGAATATAATGAGTTCAAATAGAAGCTCAAAACTTCCTGGTTCTGAGTTTACATTCTACCACATACTCCTTTTGTGACACTGAACAAATCACTTTCAATTTCTCAGCTTGTCATGTAGAAAATTATTGGGTTTTATTAGAACAACAGTTTCAAAGGCTTTTTTCCCCATTGTGAAAACTTTTTAACAAATGATAGCTTATGAGTAATATATATATGTACACAAAATATGTATGTATATATACAAATATACACACAAAGTACGTATGAATGCAAATATATATTTAAATATATATAAAATAATTGAGTTTCTCAGGTTGAAAGAGATATGGCCTGAAGGCCTACCCACACAATCACACCTTACCTCTTCCTAACCCCTCCAGGGCATATCCTGGTCCCCTGGTTAACAGTCCATGTGATACTTAGGCAGATCATTAAGACTTCTCCAAAACAGCTGTAAAACCTCAGACTAAACTACTAATTATCTCTAATGTTCTTTTTAGCTCTCATAACTTTCTGGATCTTTCCTAGTCCAGAGACAAATGAGGTGGAGAATAACACACTATTTGGACCCGGGCTGTGCAGAAAAATAATCTCTATAGTATTCAATGTCAGAAATGGCTGGTTCCAAAGGTTTAAGTCCTTGGTATTCCATAGATGAAAGGGTAAGAGGCAAGAATAAAAATAGCTGTTGAAGAACATGTGGTGTTTCATCTAGTTTCACACTGTCCCTAGGGGGAATTCATATTTGTGCTACAACTTTTCCATGTCCAACCCAGCAGGACCTAGATTTTACATATATATATATTCAACAGCTTTAGGAGTACAAGTACAAGTGGTTTTTGGTTACATGGATGAATCGTATAGTGGTAAAGTCTGAGATTTTAGGGCACCCATTACCCAAGTAGTGTACATTGTACCTAATAGGTAGTTTTTTATTCCTAACTGCTCTTCTACTCTCTTTGCTTCTGAGTCTCCAATGTCCATTATGCCATTCTGTATACCTTTGCATACTCATAGCTTAACTCCCATTTATAAGTGAGAACATGCAGTATTTGGTTTTTGACTAGCATCTAGAATTTTCTTCTCCTCTCACATGTTAGATGAAAAGCTAAAACAGCAGCCTTTAAATGGGGAGGAGGCTGTTTTCCCCAACTCAGGAGGTCTGGGGTGGAAGCCAGAGAGAATTAACCTGCTGAGGGAAGTTAAACCTTCATTCTTTGGCTTCTGAAGTCTTGCGGACGTCTCAGGATACTTTCTGCTGATGTATTCTAACTTTCAGTCACATAAGTCCCATTCCCTAAATGTACCTCAACCAACCCTACACACAGACACACTACGTATAACTACCCAGTCTGTGCATCATTTTACGTACCTTTTTCAGCCTCTTTAGTGATGGTGGTGATAGTGCTTAAGTGCTCTGGTTGGGGGGAAAAAAGACAAGAGGTTAGCCTTGTTGCTCTTCCTACCAATTCATAGACCCCCTATGAAAGGTCAACATTGGTTGCAGAATTTCTCTGTGATAAAGTAAGCAAAATAAAGGTAGAATTTACTACTTTATAGTCAAAGTCAATATTAGCATGTTGATTTGATTTTGAACAGTGACATGAAATATGGGCAAGATAACAGGCTTGGAGTCCAAAATGTAAATCACCCCTCTGCTATTATTTATATATTTCTTGGCACTTCCTCTATCCCCATTATTGCTCTTTTTCCCACTATTTGCCACACTTCCTTCAGGAAATCCCTGCTCCTTGTCAAACATACTTCCCTACACATTCAACATCTTCTCAGAACACTTCTTCCTCTCCTTGATTTAATAAAGCTGAGTTCTTCTCTGAGGACCATACTTCATTTGCATCCCCTCAATGCTTCTTTGAGATAATTGTTTCTCCTCTTTTTGTAAAGATATATCTCTTCTGAGGCTCATATTATTTGGCTAGAACTACAATCATTTCTTATTATTGTTAGCTAGGAGTTCTCTTCATTTATGGAAGTCTTTAGTAGCTGGCTCAGTCTTCCTCTCCCTCAATTCCAGCCATGGGTGCTGACCTATCAAATACTCAAGCCTCACAGTTTCTGGACCTTTTAACTCCAATAACTTTGATGTCTACTCCAATTCTACCAACCACTCAAGTGGTCACATTAACCTTGTTGTCAAGAATTGTTACATCTCAGAAATCTAAAATCTAACAACAACCTCCCATCCTTTCAGTGCTCTAATATACTGTATTTCAAAAACTTGTTATCCTCCCCTGCCATGAGACCTCTAGCTTTCAAACCCTTCAATTTTTTTCCTCAACCTAATAGCTTCATCCTGTCTTTTCTTCCATTCCTGACCAAGTGAGACTCCAAGGTCTATCACTTCAACTCCTAATCTACCAAGAGTGTTGCAATAATCTACTCAAACTCCAGTAACTGTAATTTCCCTGTATTTTGTATGGTATGCTGAATGCTGCCAGAGAAAATCACACAATTGTAAAGATTAATATTCTTCGTGTCCAATTTCAGCTAAATCATCAATGCTGCCTGGCGATAATTTATTTTCCATTCACCAGAGTGGCTATTTCAAACTTTTGTCCACTTTTCTCAAACCCTGTACCCTATCACCTGCCCTTCATTCTCAGCAGATGACTCTATTTGCTCCATCAGAGAGAAGAGAAAGACCATAGGCTGAAATTCTCTGTCAGTCTGTCAAACCCCCTGGCCAAACCTACACATTGATCCTTATATTTTCTGTCTTCTTTCTTCTTACAGTAGAAAGATTACTTTCCTCCACTCTTGCACTAATCTTTCATGTTAGCTCTGATTCTCATTCCTGCTGCCTTATCAGAAACCTTGTTTCAAGAATTAGTCTTTTCCCTCTATCTTTTCAATTCTTCCTTCCTGTTGACCTGTGAACGCATATGGAGTTGAAACAACATGAAATTAGGCCATAGTGGGTTTAAAAAAAACCAAAAAGGCAAATAGAAAATATTTATGGGCTGGCTCATTGTCACAGAGAGACATGAGCTATACTTCCTCATGGAAGTACCCTGGCAATATGTATTGAAATGGTCTCATATATTGGATGGCTCATATTTGGGATAACCCATTACTACATATAGAGAAAACCTGTTGTCTTGGATCTATATCTCCCTGATGATGTATCAATTGATCACTTGACTTTTGTTCTATGTACTTACAACAAAACAAAGAAGTTTCTGTAAATCTGGGTGCTAGGGAATAGCTCCTGAGTAGTTAAGTGGAAGCTGCATTCTAGGAGTATTAGTTGACAGAGAATAAATCTTTTAAATGATATAGGAAGTCATAATGTACAATCATTCATCTCCCTCCCTGAGGGTAAACAGAAGATTTGTATTCTCTACCCTCATTTGCTAAGTTTATTTGAATATTCAAAGACATTTTCCCATTCACTATTCCTGTTGATAGAGTGCCAGTGACTGACAACCCCAGAATACCATTTTTGTTTAAATAGTGTCTATATATTCTTTAAAAGCATAGGGGGAAAAAAAAAAACAAAAAACAGCCTTGATTTCTGTGGACCCCAAAAGGCTCTATAGGGCTTCTTGGAAGGCAAATAGTGTTGGCAGCTAGACTCGGGTCAAGAACCTTAAGAAGTAAGATATTTGACCCTTTAATTACCCAAAGACACAAAAGCCAACACAGCCTACCCATCTACATTTTTTGGTGAAGAACAAAGAGTGGCTGGTAAAGAAATTGCCCCAGCTGCTCCCTCTCCATATAAAATATAAAGAAAAAGTTTTTTCCACCCTTGGTAGTAACTCTGAGATAAGCTGTAATTGAAGGTCAATATCTCTTTCTAGCCTTAGATGAAGATATTCAAAAACCAAAAAGAACTGTCTTGCTAGATGTGGGGGCTCATTCCTGTAATCCCAGTGACTTGGGAGGCTGATGTGGAAGGATGGTTTGAGCCCAGAAATTTGAAACCAGCCTAGGCAAAACCCTGTGCCTAAAGATAAAAGCTAGGCCAGGTGCAGTGGCTTATGCCTGCAATCCCAGCACTTTGGGAGACCAAGGCAGGAGGATTGCTGCTGCAGAAGGAGGCCAAGAGTTTGGAACCAGCCTGCGTAACATAGGTAGACCCTCTTCTCTACAAAAAGTATAAAAATTAGCCTTGTGTGGTGGCACATTCCTGCAGTCCCAGCTACTTGGGAGGCTGATGTGGGAGGATCGCTTGAGCCTAAGAGTCTGAAGCTCCAATGAGCTATGATTGCACCACTGTACTCCAGCCTGGGTGACAGATCAATACTCTGACTCTAAGAAAAAAAAAAAAAAAGAAAAGAAAAGGAAAGAATTGCCTTTCACAACCCCTCAAAACAAATTAATTTAATGGGTGACTGTTAGACTTATTTTTATTCTCTTTTTAGAAAATCTAATTAGCAATATTCCTTGAAATAATCAGTTACTCTAATACAGTCAAGTAATACATGTGTATATAAGTTAAATTTATTTTAAAAGAAGCAGACCTGCACTAGACTTCAATGCATAGAACCAAACCAGTTTCAGGCTGGGTCAACCCATGCGAGCTCAACAGGTTTTGAAGTAATTAGGAGAGGGACAAGTGTCAGGGGATTAGAAATATCAGTTGGGGCAATGGAGGGACAGGTGGAATGGAGGATTAGAAATATTGGTTGGGGCAATATCTAGAGGGAGTCTATGCTCTGTCTTAAGACATGCTTATTCTGGGATCAGAAGGAGACAATCAAGAGGCTTTTTGGTATTATCTGGTTCCTATAGGCTAAAGTGTTAAAAGATGATCGTTTTGGGGAAGTTAGGACTTACCTGTTCGAGAAAAAACAGTGAAGAGGGTCTCCATGCCAGCATGGACATGGTCAGTCACATGGCAGTGCAACAACCATGTCCCAGGATTGCTGGCCACCATCTCTACCACCTCAAAAGTCCCTGGGAACAGATCCACCACATCTGCCCGGTAGTTCTCACCATTCTGCAAGAGAGATTGGGAATGAGGAAGAGGAAGTGAAGGATATAAAGATCATCTTAGAGCTTTCAGGAACTAAAAATTTGTGATGTCCACATTAGGGAGCTGAGACTCCAAGATTCCTAGACCAGTGAATGGCTTTAAAAGTCTACTTTATCGAAACCATCCAGGCTAACGCAGTGAAATCTCGTCTCTACTAAAAAATACAAAAAAAAAAAAAATTAGCCTGGCGTGGTGGCAGGCGCCTGCAGTCCCAGCTACTCGGGAGGCAGAAACAGTAGAATGGTGTGAACCTGGGAGATGGAGCTTGCAGTAAGCTGAGATCACGCCACTGCATTCCAGCCTGGACGACAGAGTGAGACTCCATCTCAAAAAAAAAAAAAAAAAAAAAAGAAAGTCCACTTTATTCGTATCTCCAATGAACCCACCCACAGAAACTAAATCAACAGAGGTGACTTTCTCCTCTTAAAGTGTCCCAAAGTAAGATAATTTCTAGGTTACTTTAGAGAGTTCAAAACAAGTGTCTTTATAATTTTCAGCAGGCTAAAATATGAGGAATTTGGTGTAAACTTTGACCCCTATGAATGAGGCATATATTTCCTTTAGAAATTGATTCAAATAGGCCGGGTGTGGTGGCTCAAGCCTGTAATCCCAGCACTTTGGGAGGCCGAGACGGGCGGATCACGAGGTCAGGAGATCGAGGCCATCCTGCCTAACACGGTGAAACCCCGTCTCTACCAAAAAATACAAAAAAAATTAGCCAGGCGAGGTAGCAGGCGCCTGTAGTCCCAGCCACTCAGGAGGCTGAGGCGGAGCTTACAGTGAGCCGAGATCCGGCCACTGCACTCCAGCCTGGGCGACAGAGCGAGACTCCTTCTCAAAAAAAAAAAAAAAAAAAGAAAAAAGAAAAAAGAAATTGATTGAAATAAAGTTATCTTTGCCATTGTCTTTTTCAGCACTTCTAAATCTCGAAGTCTATATCAGTGCCCCCAACTCTTCCTCCTTTACCTAAGACTAAACTGTTTTCAAAATCTACATATTGTTTCATGTGCCCTCTAAGTTGAAGCTCTTCTTTTAATAGATTAAGGACTTTCAGCAATTCTGAGATGCCACTCTGAAATTCCTTGTTCTTAAAAATCACTGCTCATTGAGTCTCAAGTCCTTGACATTGATTCCTTGACATTGAATCCTTGACATTGAGTCTTGATATTGATTCCTTCAGTCTCCTTACCGATAAATGGACCATTTTTTCTCTTCCACATCAGAAGAGAAAGCTAGGGCCTAGCAGGAAGTTATTGACCCTGAGATATACAGCCAGACTAAAATTTCCAGCTCAGTGCTCCATGTACTAGACCTCTGCTCTTTTAACTAATTGTTACCTTGTTCCACGCTATTACCCTTTTTCTCAATTGCTGCTAAACCACTGTTCTAATCATCCTTGAGGGACTCAGCCCCCTTTCCAGCTCACCCGATAGAGGAAGCTCTCTGCATGAAAGTGGATGGTATGCAGGTCCACATCTTGGCCCATGCCCAGCATGTACCAGGCCACTCGTTCTCCTTGGTACATGGTAAGACCCCTAAGGTTGGCATAGAGTTTCCCATTGATTGCTGTCAAAAAAAAGAAGAAGAAGAAGAAGAAGAAGAAGAAGAAGAAGAAGAAGAAGAAGAAGAAGAAGAAGAAGAAGAAGCAGCTTCTTACATCTCTCCTTTTGACTTCCCGTTGCCACTGACCTGGTCCGAATCTTTTTTCTCGAAGATAGCAATGGGCTCCTAATTTGTCTCATCTTTATTCCATCTGTCCCTTTTCAAGGTATCTTCTTACATTGATATTATCAAAATTATCTCTCTAAATAACTGAATGTGATGACATAATTCTGCTGCTTCAAATATTTTAATAACTCTCTCCTGCTCCAAAGAGCAAGTCCATGGATCCTTACTTCACCCAACAAGATCCTTCAAAATATAACTTCAAACCACCTTCCCAGACTTAACTCCCACTACCCAACACGCTTATTCTAATTAGGGTGATTTCTTCACCATCCCTCAAATGGTCTATGCATGTTCTTTTTGTCCTTGTGTTTCTAAGATTCCCTACTAGAAATCCTGCCTTCTTTTATAAAATTTTTAAAGCCTAGTCAAGTCTTCACTCCCCCAGAAAGACTTTCCTGATCTCCTAGTTCCTCTCCATACCTCTCATTCCCTGCATGCCCTTCCACCTGTGAACTCCTCCAGTACTGTCTCATGACTCATTGGAACTCATAAGAAATTGTCTTCTACATTTACCTGTCTTTTCATGTGTGAAAGCTTACATCTCTAATTAGACTATAGGTTCCTAATATGCAGAAAAGGATGTATGTATACACTGCATTACTATGGCTTCCTTGTGTTTTTTCAGAACACCCAGTAGACAGCTGAGTCAACATTAAATGTTAAAAAAAAAAGACCTGCCACATTCATGGAATTAATAACATTAATGCATAGAATAGTGATATTAATGCCTGGGATTAATAATGATATTAATGTATGGGTCTCTTCCCAGGCCACATCTTATGCTCCAAGGACATCAAAGTACTTATTGTTATAAAAATTCACACTTCCAGGACTTTTCCCTGGACAATTTTCCCCCACTTCTCATGTTCTTACAGAGGGAAGATAATTTCCACTTTATTCCTCAAGAGAGGAAGCAATCATTTATAATCCATCTCTGTGTCTATCAAATTGTGGATTTCAGAGAGGAAACTAAACATGATCAACTCATCCTCTTATTGATCTTTCCTCTCACTCATCAGTCGGGCCACAGAAATGGGCAATAGCTGATTCATTATTTCACTGTGGGTATGATTCTCCCTCTGCCAAAGAGGAGAGTATTGCTGTCCATCTATGTCAATGACAAGGTGGAAATGTCTATCTGTTGCCAGAGAAGTGTGAGTAAGCCTATTTAGTTGTAGAACTGAAATCAGTTTTTCCATTAGCCTTCTTAGTAATAAGGTTCACATTTGATCTTAAGCATCTGTCTTTCTCAGTTGGTTCAGGAACCTGAAAAGGAAGAGAGGGATATTATTTATTTACCCCTCAGATGCAAATATCTCCAGTGCTAGCACTCCGAAACTGCACAACAAATACCTGCTAGATGGAAAGGTAGGTATATTTATACCTGAAGAGTGTGGATAGACACATAAACAAACAGAAGAAAGTAAGCATTAGCCAAACCCCTGCATTAACAGGATGTAACTGTGCCCTCTTTCCCTTTTTGTCCTGGGTCATTTCTTTGATCTGACAGGTGTTAAAATATCTGCCCTGTGAAGTGTGTGAATCATCTGTTGTAATGTGAATCATTCATCACTCCATCACGGAGAAATAGCTAAAATCTGTGGGATAATAATATACTACTTTTTAGTTCCATTAGAATCACTATCAAAGGTACACATCCTCAGATCAAAGAAATCTTGGGCTAGAAGGAATAGTGAGAGATCACTTCATTCTACTGCACTTATGCTCTCCCCTCTTTCTCTTGTTTTTGAAAAGCTACACAGATCTCTCGAGCAAAGGAAGGCTTTGATGCACAATTTCTCTCCAAAATCCATTCAAGTACTGGAAAGTTCTTCCCTGTATCTGACATAAATCCAGTAGGCTTCTCACTGAGGCTGTCTTCTTCAATTCTTCCATCTATAAATGGAAACTCTTTTAAAAAGCGACTAAAATACAAGCTTTCATCTGGCTGTATTGGAATCCATTGAGATAACTGGTCCCAAATTTAGAGCAGTAAATAAATAAGATGATATTGGGAGACTAAACTCAGGGTTTTAAAATAGAGAGGCACTAAGCAGTCAGCTTGACAAGTACATTGAAGGTCATACATGTCCATTTTGCCTTCTCTAATATGTTAAAATTTGCTGGTATCACCATGGCAACTTTACACAGTCAACTTCCTGCTTTCTGGGCACCCAATCTAACCTGGACCACATATCTGCCTTTGTATATGTAAATGTACGATAGTAGGAAATGCTTCTTCTGACTCATTCTCATTTCACCTTACCATGTTCGTGTCCTTTCTGGGATTATGTTCCCTTAGATAGTAATAGGCCTATTAGATATCCCCATGTAACCAGTAGGGACTGCTTTGGAAAAAGAGTAGGTTTTTTTACTACTGACCATGCATTTTATTACTCTCCAAGAAAGTTTCATCCTGTAGATTAACACTGCCTGGATCCTGGGACCCATGGGTTGCCACATTTTCCTCCAAATACCAAGACTGATTTTCATCAAAAATCAAAAACAACAACGCAAATTCCCGATCCATGTCACTCCGTCCTCCGTGGGGCTCCAGGATGCCCTTTCGGCAGATAGTCAAGGGCCCCACCAGGCCACTATACATGTCCTGAGGAAGGGAGGAAGTGGGAGAGACAGAAAGAGATGGAGTTGTTTCTGGGTAGCAGTACTCTGCAGGGAGCCAGTTTCTCATACAAGCCCACTGTGCCTCTCAGCATTTCCTCATGATATCTTACATTTATAAGTACCCCACTATGTTATTTGAATTCATTCTAACAATTATCTTGGGACTTAGTTAAGATGCACTATCTGACCTATGCTTTATCTAGGCTAAAGTATTTATTGACCTCTTAGCCTACCCAGCATCTTTACAACCTAGTGTCTTTTTTGTGCTGTTTCCTCTGCCTGCAATGCCCTCCCCATCATCATATCGCTTATCTGATGGCATAATGTGACTCAGCTTTTAAGGCCAAGAGTACATGCACCTCCCATTGTGATGCCTTCTCCAGGTTCTCTCTTGCTTAACTAGACAATACTCTTTGAAGGTGGAAATGTATCTTAAATTTATATCATCCAAAGCACCAAGTAAAATGTCTAAAATATGGTAGGCACTCAATAAATGATTGTTAATGGCTGGCTGTAGATGGATGGCTAGATCGATAAATCCATTTTCCAGATGAGGAAACAGAGGCAGAATGATTTATTTAAGGTCATTCTAAAAGCATGCTATAACCAAATTTGGGACTAGAGCCTCAATCTCTGTACAACCAACCCCAGGTTTCTTTTGTGTTTTCTGTTTGCTTGTGTGTTTGTGTTTTTTTTTTTTGTAATGAGAGCATGTTACTATATAGGATCCAAAATGAAAAGATAAGAAAGAAAATCTTCGTGACAAGTATCTGGTGCTGCCCATTCCCTTCCTCCCTCTTCCTGTCTATTAAAATAAGTCCAGCTTTTGAGGAATGTTCCCCAAATTCTAGGCTGTAGTATCTCAGGAGCAAGCTTCTTACTACACCTGGTTAATAGCTTCTTTGTGCCGGGAGTTTGACCCACTTCCAAGTAGCCAATCTTGTATTTACCTTGATGGGATCCACTGCAGAATAATAGATCCAGGAAACACAAGCAGAGTCATTGGGCCCAGGGCCAGATCTCTCTGGGATGTTCCACTGATAAGTGAGCACCTCACCTAGGAAGTGTAACAAGGAACCTCCAGTTGCACTGAGTCAGAAATTTCTCTCAATTCCCAGGTCTCCCCAAGAGGCAGTGGTGAGTGAATCCCATCCTCTTTAAGATCTTCATCCTTTCTCCATCATTTTATTTTTGTGACCTTGAGCTTCTCCCTCCTGGGACACCCTCAACCTTTCTTTTCTGCTTTCCCTTTCCTCAAAGGCCCAGGTCCAATACTCTGGTAAGGCAGCCTTGCTACTTTTTTTTTCCTGCCTTTAATATCCTCTTTATCTTTGCGGGGAAGGCAGGGGACGGGGGGAGGCAGGGTGAGGTTCTCTGCTTTGGTTTATTTTTTCCAGCTGCTGTCTCCTAAATGCAGTTGTTTGCACAAAGTTCTGTCTCAGTTCTCTTCTCTCTTTCCATACTCTCTCCTTGGAACCTTTAGTCACCTTTCTGATGTCAACTATGATCTGTGCATCGATGACTCTTAAATACTTAGTTCCAGCCAGACTCACCTTGTTACTCAGCTCCAACTCCAAATATTCTATTAGATACTGAATATATTTTAAAGATTGTCCTGACAGCACCAGGAAAATAGATTGTATGAACTCACCTCCCTCCTTTGAAAAACCACCCTCTTTCCCAATCTGTGCTCCCAGTGTCTATCTAGAAATAACACTATCACTCTTGTACTTACTCAGACTCAAAACTTTAATCTTCTTTACTTCTCCACTTTCGTAATTCAACATCTAACCAAATGGCAGATCTTATTGATTCTACCTCTACATTATATTTTAGAACCATCCTCTTCTCCTTTCAATTATCATTACTCTTGCCCTAGTTTAGACCCTTGTTTTCTTAACTGAACCATTACAAAGCCTCCTAACATGTTTCTCTGCCTCCAGCCTTGCCCTCTCCAATTCATCTTCCAAATAATGTTACATTAATCTTTTCTAACAACTTTATTGAGATATAATTTGCATACAATACAATTCAACCATTTAAAATGTTCAATTCAATGTTTTTTAGTATATTACCAGAAGTTTGTAACCACCACGATTCATTTTGCATTTCATTACCACCAAAAGAACTCCTGTACTGCCCTCACCCTCTCATCCACCCACCCACCCCCACCACACCCCACCCAAGGTAATCAATATTCTACTTGCTGTCGCTATAGACTTGTCCACTTTGGGCATTCCATAGATATTGAATTATATCATACATTTCATTTTGTGACTGATTTTTTATTTAATATGTTTTCATTGTCCATCCACGTTGTAGCACATATCAATACTTAATTGTGTTTATTGACAAATATTCCATTGAATAGATATACCACATTTTATTCATTCATTCTTCAGTTGATGAACATTTGGGTCATTTCCACTTTTTAGTTATTATGAATAGTGCTGCTATCAGCATTTGTTTACAAGTTTTTATGTGGATATATGTTTTCATTTATTCCTGAGTTTATGGTAACGCTGTGTTTAACCACTTAAAGAATTGCCAAACTGCTTCCAAAGCACCTGCACCATTTTGCATTCTCACCAGCAACATATTAGGGTTCCAATTTCTCAACATCTGCATGAACACTAACTATTGTCTGCTTTTTTAAAAAAATTATTTTCGTTATCCTAGCATGTGAAAAGTGTTATCTCACTACAGTTTTTATTTCCAATTCTCTGATGGCTAACAATATTGAGCATCTTCTCTTGTGCTTAATAGCCATTTTAACATCTTCTTGGGAGCAATGTTTATTCAAATCCTTTGCCCATTTTAAATCGGGTTATGTGTTTTTTGATAATAGCATTGTCAAATAACAATGACATCAAGCAATAGTTCCTTATGGATTCTGGATACAAGTCCCTTATCAGACATATGATTATGGAATTATTTCATGTCCTGTGGATTGCCTTTTCACTTTTTATGGTGTCCTTTAAAGGATACTTTAAATTTTAAGCTATTTCAATTTATTTGTTCACTTATGCTTTTAGTGGTGTATAAAGGAAACCATTGCCTAATCCAAGGTTATGAATGTTTGCTCATTTATTTTCTCCTAGAAGTATAGCTTTAGCTTTTATATTTGGGTCTTTGATCCATTTTGAGTTGATTTTGATTTTTCTGTATGTTGTGAGTTAGAGGTTCAATTTCATAGTTTTGTATGTGGATATTCAGTTGCATCTGCACCATTTATTGAAAAGACCATTTTTTTTCCATTGAAAGGTCTTGGCACTTTTGTTGAAAATCAATTGACCAAAATGAGAGGGTTTATTTCTGGATCTTCAATTCTATTCTATTGATCTATCTGCCTATCCTTATGCCAATGCCACACAGTCTTGAGTTCTACGCTTTGTAATAAGTTTAGAAACCAGTAAGTATGAGTTCTCCAACTTTGTTTTTCTTTTGTGACATTGTTTTGGCTATGTGATATTAATCTTTCAAAAATCTTTCTTTGTTCATGTCACACCTTTTGTCAAAGACCTGTAATGGCTCTCTCATATTCAAATAATAAATTCCAAAAATTTCCCCATCAGCTAAGCCCTCTCTAACTCAGCCCTGGCCTGCCTTTCCAGCAATGTCTCTTACTCTTTCTGGTTCTACAAAATATATACTGGTCAAACCTAACCACTTGCTCACCTCTGGTCATACCTCATACTTTCATAGCTCTGTATCTTTTGTCATGCTGTTCTGTTTACATGAACTTCTCTCCAACCTCTCCATTGAGTTCAAGACTTATTCAACAGTCTTCTTGGCACCTCCATTTGTCTAATTTTTATCTCAGACTCAACATATTAAAAATAAATATTTGACCTCTCACTCAAACCTTCTCCTCTTCAGTCTTCCTTTTCTCACTAGAGAGTGCCACCAGTTATGAAAGCCAAAACCTCAAGAGTTATCTTTGATTATTCTCATTCCCTCACATCTCATATCCATCATCAAAATTCTGAGGGATCTACCTGAAAAGTATATGCTACCACCATAGTCTGTGCCATTATCTTCTGTCACTTGAAAAACTACAATCGTCACCTATCTTGTTCCTTTCATAACATGTGATTCACATAACAACAAGTGTAACCTTTTAAAATACAATGTAAGCCATGCCACATCTCTGCAACAGCTCCTCACTGTGAGTAAAACTAAATAAAAATTCCCTACCATGGCTTGCGAGACTCTACATGATCTTACTTATCCTTCTTTATATCTACAAACTCATTTCTTATTATTCTTCATCTTTTTTAGTATACTACAGCCACACTGTCTTCTTCTTATTCCTTAAATACACTGAGATCATTCCTGTCTCAAGGTATTTACACCTGCAGTTGAAGCTGTCCTGTAGCTTTCTTAATATGGCTGATTTCTATGCTACATTCAAGTATCAGCCTAAATATAATTTCCTCAGAGAGCCTGGGACTGACCGTAGTAGTCAAGGCTTCACTCTTGTATCCAAAATACATAAAGAACACTTAAATTTTAACAAAATAAAAACAACCCAATTAAAAATAGGCAAAAAATCTGAACTGATATTTCACAACACAAGATATAAGAATGACAAATAAACATATGATAGATGTTAAACATTATTAGCCATTTAGAAAATGCAAATCAAAATTACAACGAGATATCGTTACATACCTGTCACAATGGCCTTCCTTTAAAAATCAGTGGTAACACCAAATGCTGGCAAGGATGTGGAACAACTAAATCACTCACACTTTGCTGATGGGAATGTAAAATGGTTCAGACACTCTGGAAAAAAGCTTGTCAGTTCCTTATAAAGTTAAATATCTCCTTACTGTATGATCCAGAAATCCTAGTTCTAGGTATCTACCATAGAGAAATGTGAACGATGTTCACACAAAAGCTTCTACACAGCACCTGTAATCCCAGCACACTAGGAGGCCAAGGCAGGTGGATCACTTGAGGTCAGGAGTTTGAGACCAGCATGACCAATATGGCAAAACGTATCTGTGCTAAAAATACAAAAATTAGCTTAGTGTGGTGGCAGGCACCTGTAATCCCAGCTACTCAGGAGGCTGATGCACGAGAATCACTTGAACCTGGGGGGCAGAAGTTGCAGTTAGCCAAGATCGTGCCACTGAACTCCAGCCTAAGTGACAGAGCGAGACTCTGCCTCAATCAATCAATCAATCAATCAATGCCTCTATACACATAGTCGTAGCAATTTTATTAATAAGAGCCAATAACTGGATAAAATCTAAATTCCCTTTAACAGTGAAAAGTTGTACAAAATGTGATACATTCATACCATGAAATACTACTCAGCGCTAAAAACAGTAAACTATTGACACATACAACAACTTAGAAGAATCTCCAGAGAATTATGCTGTGTGAAAAAGGTTAATCCTGAAAGATTGCATACTGTATTATTCCATTTATATGTAGATATCACTTACGTAAATCATAGAATATGTATACATATATATGCATCTTTTTTTCTAGGAAAGATGTAATAATAGGGATTGAGAACAAGATCAGTGGTTCAAAGAGGGTGGGAATAGCAAGAAAGTTAACTGCTCTAATTCCTAATTGCGGTGGTGATTATACTAATCTATACATCAAAAAAGTTAACTATACTGTAAGACTTTAACAACTATAGGAGTTTAGATTTATTAATCACTGGAGAAAGTGTTATAGGAGAGTTTAGGCTTGGTCTGAATCTCAAGGAATGAGGAGAGCTTAAAGAAGAAGAGTCAGAGGTGAAAGCATGCATTTTTTTTTTCACCCATACAATCAACAAAGCTGTATTGAACACATACTACATGTTGAGTGTTGGAAAGAGTCATAAACAAAACAACATAGTGCCTGTCCTCTTAGAATCTAGTCGGGAGAGGAAGCAACATACAAGTAAACCAACAACAACAACAACAAAAAGAAAACATGTAGAATTACAAACTGGGATAAGTGCTATGTCCTTGTGAAGATCCCTACCCTCCTTTACCTTTTTAAATCAGGTCCATCCTGACTCCATCCTTTTCCCTATCTGGTCCAAATTCCCTCACTGCCATGGTCAGCATTTGAACTACTCTTTTACAAATATCCTGCACTCTCATGTATTCTTGCCTGTTACTCTATTCTACACAATGCATCCCCTTCACCACTCCCACTCCATAATAACTTCATGGAAATCAGTGGTCCTCAAAGTATATTGCTTCCACCAGCAGCATCAGAATTCACTTAGCAGTTTGTAGAAATGCAAATTATTGGGAATCTCTCCACACCTGAAGATTCAGAAACTCTGGGTGTGGGCTCAGCAACCTATGGGCAATATAACAATCCCTCCAAGTGAGTCTCATGTTCACTAAAGTTGGGTACCAGTAACCTCCCTAGGTGTATCTTATAATCTGCCTCTTCTGATCTTAAACTGTGGTTGAACACAGCTGGGGAAAATTGTACAGCCTTCTGTAGTGTTGCTTCTTCAAATTTCAATTTTCCAGTCTCATTGTGTTCTCAGTGCTATTTGGTTCGATAGCTTTCAATCCTGTTCCTCTTGGTGAAAATTCCAGACTTTCACTACACTCCTCAAGCCTCATTTGTTCCTTACCTCCTCACTCTAAAAAACTGCATTCAACTCAGATTTCACAGAATAAGAATAATATTGTCAAAAACTTGCATAGCATTTATAAGACATTAATTCAAAATCCCTATGAGACAGATATTACTATTAATTTCATTGTATATATGAAATAACTAAGGCTTCAACTCTTAGATATTATATCATTTTCTAAGGATCACACATCATAGCTGAAATTTGAGCTCATACAGTTTAGCTTCAGAATTCCTTTTACCACTACTCTACAAAGACTCTCATCCTTTAAAATTCCATTCTTTATCCACATCTACCAAGCCCTGGAGCCTCAGAGGGGGAAGTGCTCCTACTCCAATTCAAGGTTCATACTTTCTCCCACTTCTTGATAGATTTGAATTTCCTCTTCCTCCTGGATCTTCTACTTCTCCTTTGCTTGTTCCTTTCCCCATGTAAGCCATGATCAAGTCTCTCCTTTCTCTCTCCTGTGACCCTCAAGCTACTGCAATCCCTTGTTCTGTCTTCTTCAATGGCAAAGTATTTTTAAAGTCCTGCCGACATCTACTTTCTTTACTTCCTCATTTCCTGTATACTCCTTAATGAGTCTTTCTTCATAGTCAAACAACAACAACAACAACAACAACAAAAAACTGCTGACACCTTGATTTGGAATTCTGGCCTCCAGAATTATGAGACAATACATTTATGTTGTTTAAGTCACTCAGTTTATGGTACTTCATAATGGCAGCCCTAGCAAACTAATACAGCCTCCAACACTTTCATGCTATCTGATGTAGTTTGAATTTTTGTCCCCTCCAAATATCATGCTGAAACTTGTTCCCCAGTGCTGGAGGTGCCACCTAATGGGAGGGTCATAGGAGTAGATCCTTCACGAATGGCTTGGTGCTGTCCGCTCAGCAATGAGTGAGTTCTTGGTCTATTACTTCACACAAGAGCTGATTGTTTAAAAGATCATGGCACCCCTCCTCTCCTTCTCTCTTGCTCCCTCTCTCATCATGTAACACACTTGCTCCCCTTTCACCTTCCATTACAACTGAAAGCTTTCTTGGGCCTTCAGTAGAAGCAGATGCTGGTGCCATGCTTCTTATATAGTGTGAAGAAACATGAGCCAAATAAATCTCCTTTATTTATAAATGACCCCGCTTCAGGTAATCCTTTATAGCAAGCAAAGTGGACTAAGACACTATCAAAAGAAATAGATAATTTAAATCCTTTCTTTCTTTCCTGATCTTGTGTCTCATTCCTGAAAGCTTAGCTAAAACAATATGCTAACACACAATCATCCAAAAATATGCAAATGTTTGATACCATAAAGGTGTCTCCAGCAACTACTCAGAAACCTCCTCTCTTAGCCCCTGATGCTCTCTTGCTCTGATTCAAGTCTCTTTCTCCACTTCACTTCTGCATGTTAGGTCCGTCTCCCATTGCAGCTTTGCTCCTGTACTTTAGAATCTAGCTTTTACAATTGAATGAATGGAACTAGCAGTGCCTGACCACTTCCATTTTCACTGAAGGTCCCAAACCTGATATCACATCTTCATTTGCTCTGAGCTACTTCTTTACTAAATGTGCTCCAACCTAAGAAGTTAGCCATATGAAGTTTATGAATCATCTGCTGTAATGTCAAGCATCCATCTCCTCATTAAGGAAAAGTAGCTAAAACCTGTGGAGCAATATGATACTGAGTCAGACTGCATTAGAGTAAATGTTACAGATACGTTTTGTTTTCAGATTTAAAAAACAAGCAAACAAACCAAAAAAAACTTTTGTTCATTCTTTCAAGAATCAGAGGTTAATTAAAGAAAGTGAGTTCCAAACTGTATCTCCTCTGGCACTTCCCATATTGGGCTGTCTTCCAGTCTACAATAGAACCTTCTAGCTATAGCATCTCAAAACAACTTCCAAGCCAGTCTGCCTACCTGGTCAGCCAGATGAAGACTTCCTAGCCATTCAAGGGTGAGGAATGGAAATATGGATGGGATTCAGACACTATTCTTACCATTTGCACTATCTGACCCCTTAGACCATCCTTTTCTTAAAACTCTATTTGACTTCCAAACACCATTGCCTCCTGGTTCACTCACCAATCTTGCATTCCCCTTTCATTGCTTTATTTTTCTCTACCCATCTCTTTCTTTTTATTTTAAAATAAAGTTAACAAATAACAATTTTTAGTTATTAAAGTAATATATTTATATGAAAGTGTATGCAAATACAGAGAAAGAAGACTAGATGGAAACACACCAAACCAATAAGAAGTCTAGATGGAAACGCACCAAACTTTCAAGAGTGGTGCACATTACACTGTATTCCCAGTAACAGGATAATTTTTAAAAATCTTTGCAAATTGAAAATCAAAAGACAAAAAAAAAACAACAAAAAAACAAGAAAATTGACTTTTCTTGGAATTCATGATCTGAAACCTCACGTGGGTCCTCTGTGCTGTTCATCAGTCTTATTCCATTTCTCAGAAAAGTTTGTTTTTCTACCCTTTGAATCAACAATTTCATACATTTTTTCCTTTCCTTCAAACCTCCTACCCCAGCGCACCCACCTCCATAACACTAATGGCCTTTACTCAGATCTGAATCAGAAAATTGAAACCATCAGACAAAAACTCTCATTACACTATTGTAAAATCCGCAAACTTCTCTCACTATACGGTAGTCCCCTCTATCCATGCAGGATACATTCCAAAACCAGTGGAAATCTGAAAGCACAGATAGTACTGAAGCTGATTACTGTCAATTGAAACACATTTCTGTTTTTAACTTCCACCCACAAATGTAATGCCTTTTTCGTCTTAACTAAGCACTTATCATACATTGTGGCCATAGCCTTTGTAGTTTGAGGTGCTACAGAAAAACTTGCATGAATTTATTTTTCCTTCTTCACAATTCCATAGACAGAATATTCGTTCTTACCATCAATCTTGGCAACCTTAGCATACAACTTTTTTCATTATTAATTCAAGAATTTTCACCTTTTCACTAAAAGCAGCACTATATGGCTTCTCTTTGGCACATACAAATTGCCAGCATCACTACTCTAGCACTTTGGGGCCTTTATTAACTAAAATAAAAGCTACTTTAAAACAAGCATTGCAAAACTGTGACAGTTGATCTGGTAACTGAGACAGCTGAGTGCCAAATGGGCAGGTAGCATATCCAGTGTGGATATGCTGGACAAAGGAAAGATTCACATCCCAGGTGGGATAGTGTGAGATGTTATCACACCACTTATAATGATACAAAATTTAAAACTTTTAAATTGTTTATTTCTGGAAGTTTTCACTTAATATTATCAGATTATGATTGACCATGAATAACTGAAAGCATAGAAAGTGAAACCAGGAATGAGGTAGTACTACTGTACTAGAGTGTGTCGATCTAGCAGAGAGGGAGAGACTGATAATGAGGTGGGAGAGAGAGAGAGATAATAACCATAGGACTTAGGTAAGTAAAAAAAAAAAAAAAAAAAAAAAAAAATGGAGAGGGAATGGGATCCAGAGCATGAATGATAGGAATTAATATTTAATTAGAGAAAAGATGCTTTATTATTTGTAACTGGAAGAAAGAAAGGGAAGATGGTGCAAATGAGAGGAGTTTTCAGTGCTGTCCAATACAGTAGTCATATGTAGCTAATATAACTGAAGAACTTAATTTATAATTTAATTATAATGAATTTAAGTTTATATAGCCATATGTAACTAGTGGCTGTGGTATTGGGCAGTTCAGCCCAAACTATGCCATTTAAAAAACCTTCCTTAGTCACACATTTCTATTGAACTACAATATCCCATTTTTTAATACCCTTTAAAATAAGCCTTGAGAAAAGTTGTTGATACTCCCTATTTTCATTCCCACAACTCCTTTTCACTCTTTGGTTCATGTAACTTGACTTTTGTTCCCACGATTTCACTGAAATAATTACTTATAACAGCTGTTTAAATATGCTTAAAGAACTGAAAACATAAATAAAAAGTAAAGAAAAGCTCCTAAAACTGTATCTGAACAAAATTCAAATATAAATAAAGATACAGAAATAAGAAGGAACCAAACAAATTCTAGAATAGAAAAGTAAAATTGAAATTTTAATTCACTAGAAGAGTTAAACAGCGGATTTGAGCAGGCAGAAGGCAGAGTCAGATAACTTGATGATAGGAAAATTTAAAATATCTAGTATGAGGAGCAGGAGGAGAGAATAATGAAGAAAAGTGAACAGAGCATACGAGACCTGTAGGATAACATGACAAGCGGATTAATACATACATTATGGAAGTCAAAGAAGGGGGAGAGAGAAAGGAGAAAAAACATCTGAAAAAATAATGGCTAAAAATGTTTCACATTTGACAAAACATATGAATCTATACATCCAAGAAGCTCAACTGACTAAAAGTAGGCTTAGCAAAACTCTACCCACACCAAGGAGCATTGTAATTAAACTATTTAAATAAAGATAAAGAGAACCTGAAAAGATGCAAAACAAGATTTGTCACAGAAAAGAAATTCTCAATAAGATTAATAGCCAATTTCTTCTCTGAGACCATGGAAGTTAGAAATAAGTCAATTGACATATTTAAAGTGCTGACAGAAAAAGAAAATACTCTTCATCAAAGAATTCTATATTTGACAAAATGGCCCTTCAAAAAGGAGAGAGTGGGAGGGGCCAATATGTCAGAATAAAAGCAGCAAATGTACTCCACTCTCACAGAGAGAAAACAAAAAGGTTAGTAAACACTGTCCCTTCGGGCCAATCAACAGAGAAACCATGTCAGGATTCATCAAGGCAGCAGGGCTACGGAGATCAGGGAAGAGGGAAGCTGAGCACCGGGCTGTATGGGCACAGCAAAGAGCCAGAAGAACCTCTCCAACAGGGGGAAGGGTGAGTAAGTGAGAATCTTCTGGGAAATTCACATCCTCCACAGGAACCTATGCAAGACTGGGAACAGCAGAATCACCCTGGGCCCCCTACACCGCCCCCACCATGCTTCTAGACTGAGGCAGAGAACCACCTGGATGTTTTGCAGGGGAAACTCTTGACTCCAAGAGGAACTCTACAAGTCTTAAGCCACAGAATAGACCAGTACTGACACCACAGCCCCAATAGAGACTAAAGTCATGGTGCCTAGAAGGAGTAAGATTGCTCTACTGCTCCTCATCAGACAGGGCTCAGCATCAGCTTCTGACACAGTGGTCTCACTTCTACCTAAACTCAGCCAACATCTGTAGCCTCTGCTGTCTTAAAAAGCACCCAGATGGCAGGAATGACAATCCCACCCACTCCTGCCACTGGTAGCCAGGCAGGTAATGTCTGCTAAATTTTCTAACCCAACAGTCTCACTCTGTCTGAACTCAGTCCTGTTCAGCTTCCTGCTGTCCCAGGAAATACCCGGACAACAGGGCAATTAATTCCATGTACCTCCTCTCATGGCCAGACAGGCCACATCTGCTAGAGCTTCCAATCCAGTAGTCCCACTTCTGCTGGAACTCTGTGGGCAGGCACAACCCCAAGTTCCCCCAGGACACACTCTGACAGCAGATTACAGCTGACCCGGCAAGGATATGGCCTGTCTGCAACTGCAGCGTTTGCCTAAGGGAGCTTCATGGACAAGAACACCCAACAAAAGAAACACAGGCACAGAGACAGTAATCAGAGGGAGTTATTTAAAGACCAAAGAGTGGACTAGAATCAAAACCATTTCACTGAACCCACCTTGCACCACAATCAAACCCCCAAAGGCATCAAAGAATACAAAAGCAAGAAAAACCTATCCGAAAGACAGCAACTTCAAAGACTGAAGGAACATCAGTATACACAGATGAAAAAGAATCAGCACACAAACTCTGAAAACTCAAAAAGCCAGAGGGTCCTCTTACCTCCAAATGACCACAGTTATCCAGCCATGGTTCTTAATCAGGCTGAAATGGGTAAAATGTCAGAAATAAAATTCAGAATATGGATAGGAATGAAGATCAACATTCAGGAGAAAGTAGAAACCCAATTTAAATAATCTAAGTAATACAATAAAATGATACAGGAGATAAAAGAAAATAGACATTTTAAGAAAGAACCAAGCTAATCTAATAGAACTGAATAATTCACCTCAATAATTTCATAATAAAATTGCAAGTATTAACAGCAGAATCAACCAAGCTGAGGAAAGAATCTCAGAGCTCAAAGACTAGTTCTCTAAAATAACCCACTAAGACAAAAATAAAGAAAAATAGAAGAATGAATAAAATCTCTGAGAAATATGAGATTATATAAAGATACCAAATCTATGACTCATTGACAACCCTGAAAAAGGGAGAGAGCAAGCAACTTGAAAAACACACTTGAAAATATCCATGAAAATTTCACCTAGCTCATTTGAGAAGCCAGCATTCAAATCCAGGAATTGCAGAGCACACCTCAAAGATACTATACAAGATGATTATTCCTAGTGTGCATAGTCTTCAGTTTTCTTCAAGGTCAAAATGAAGGAAAAAAATGTTAAAGACAGATAGAGGAAAGGGGCAGGTCACCTGTAAATGAAACCCCATCAGGCTAACAGTGTACTTCTCAGCAGAAACTCTACAAGTCAGAAGAGATTGGGGGCCTATATAAAGCATCTTTAAAGAAAAGAAATTCAAACCAAGAATTTCATAACCAGTGAAACTAAGCTGTATAGGAGAAGGAGAAATGAGATCCTAAGATCCTTTTCAGGCAAGCAAATGCTAAGGGAATTAGTTATCATCACATTTGCCTTACAAGAGGTCATTAAGGAAGTGCCAAACATGGAAAAGGAAAGACCCTTACCAGTGACCACAAAAACATGCTTAAATATATAGACCATTGACACTATAAAGAAAGCACACAATCAAGTCTTCACAATAACCAGGTAACAACACAACGACAGGATCAAACCTACATGTATCAATAATAACCTAATATAAACAGGCTAAATGCCTCAATGAAAAGGCATGCAGTGCCAAGTTGGATAAAGAAGCAAGACTCAACTGTATGCTGTTTAAAAGACATCCATATCACATGTAATGACCCCTATAGGGTCAAAGTATAGAGATGAATACAAATCCACCAAGCAAATGGAAAACAGAAGAAAGCAGGAGTTGCTATTCCAATTTCAGACAAAACAGACTTTAAACCAACAATGATCAAAAAAGACAAAGAAGAGCATTCCGTAATGGTACAGGGTTCAATTCAACAAGAAGACCTAACTAGCTTTTTGATCCTTAGCTTCCTGGCATGCTCCACCCTCAAGTACGCCCTGTACTCACTTATACTCAAAGTTTAGCTCCCACTTGTGAGTGAAAACTTGCAGTATTTGGGTTTCTGTTTCTGCATTAGTTCACTTAGGATTATGGCCTCCAGTTCCATCTATGTTGCCTCAAAATTATGTCATTCTTTTTCATGGATACCTAGTATACCATAGTGAATAGTACCACTTTTTATTATCCAATACACTGTTGGCATGAAGATTGATTCCGTGTCTTTGCTATCATGAAAAGTGCTGTGATGAATACACATGTCAGGTGTCTTTATGATAGAATTGTTTATATTTCTTTGGTTATATACCCATTAATAAAACTGCTGGGTCAAACAGTAATTCTGTTTTAATTTCCTGGAGAAATCTCCAAGCTGCTTTCTACAGTGACTAAACTAATTTACTTTTCTCCCAGCAGTGTATGAGCATTCCCTTTTATCCACAATCTCATTGGCATTTGTTAGCTTTTGACTATTTAATAACAGCTACTCTGACTGGTGTGAGATGGCATGTCATTGTGGTTTTGATCTGCATTTCTCTAATAATTACTGTTGTTGAGAATTTTTTCATATGCTTTTTGGCCACAGGATATAACATCTATGCCTTCAAGAAGTATCTGTTCATGTCCTTTGTCCATAAGGTTGTTTGATTCTTGCTTGTTGGTTTAAGTTCTTTATAGATTCTGGATATTAGACCTTTGTTGGATGCATAGTTTGAAAATATTTTCTCCCATTCTGTAGATTGTCTGTTGGCTTTGTTGGTAGTTTATTTTGTACAGAAACTTTTTAGTTTTATTAGATTCCACTTGACAATGTTTGTTTTTGCTACAATTGCTTTTGGAGTATTTGTCATAAAATCTTGCCAAGGCCTATGTGCATAATGATATGTCCTAGGTTTCTTCTAGGGGCTTTATAGTTTTAGGTTTTACTTTTGAGTCTTTAATCCATTTTGAGTTGATTCTTGTATATGATTAAAGAAAGGGTCCAGTTTCAATCTTCTGCATATGGCTAGTCATTTATCCCAGCACCATTTATTGACTAGGGACTTCTTTTCCCATTCCTTGCTTTTGTCATATTTGGAAAAGATCAGATGGTTTTATGTGTGCAGCTTTATTTTTTCATTCTCTAACCTGATATATTGGTCTATGTGTCTGCTTTTGTACCAATACCCCACTGTTTTGGTTACCATAGCCTTGTAGTATAGTTTAAAGTTGGATGACGTGATGTCTTCAGGTTTTTTTTTTTTTTTTTTTTTTTCTGCTTAGGATTGTCTGGTCTACTCAAGCTCTTTTTTGGCCCCATGTTTATTTTCAAATAGTTTTTTTCTAATTCTGTGAAGAATGTCCTTAGTGGTTTGATAGGAATACCATTGAATCTACAAATTGTTTTGGGTGGTATGGCCAGTTTAACAATAGTGATTCTTTTATCCATGAACATGGAATCTTCTTCCATTTGTTTATGTCATCTCTGATTTCTTTGAGCAGTGTTTTGTAATTCTGTTGCAGACATCTTCCACCTCCCTGAATTGCTCTATTCGTTAAGTATTTTATTCTTTTTGTAGCCATTGTGAATGAAATTGCATTCTTGATTTGGCTCTCTGCTTGGATGCTACTGGTGTGTAGAAATACTACTAATTTTTGCACATTGATTTTGTATCATGAGATTTTACTAAAGTTGTTTATCAGTTCTAGGAGTGTTTGGGCAGAGACTACATGATATTTTAGGTATAGAATTATATCATTTATATGATAGCATGACTTCTCTTCCAAAGTGAATGCCTTTCTTTCTCTATCCTAATTTCTCTAGCTAGGATTTCCAGTGCTATGTTTAATAGGAGTAGTGAGAGTGGGCTTCCTTGTCTTGTTCCAATGCTCAAGGGGAATGCTTCCCTTTAGTTCATTCAGTATGATGCTGGCTGTGGGTTTATTATACATGGCTGTTATTTTTAGGTATAATCCTTCAAAGCCTAGTTGTTGAGGATTTTTAACATGAAGGGATACTAAATTTTATCAAAAAGCCTTTTCTGTATCTACTGAAATAATCATGTGGTTTTTGCTTTTTGTTCTCTTTATGTGGTAAATCACATATATTGATTTGCACATGCTGAATCAGCTTACATACCAGGAATAAAGCCTAGCTGATCACAGAGGATTAGCTTTTTGATGTGCTGCTAGATTCTATTTGCTAGGATTTTGTTGAGTATTTTCGTGTCTAAGATCATCAGGCATATTGGCCTGAAGTTTTCTCTTTTGTTGTGTTTATGCCGGGTTTTAGTATAAAGATGATTATTGCCTCATAGAGTGAGTTAGAGAGGTTTCCCTCCTTTTTGATTTTTTAGAATAGTGTTAGTAGGATTGGTACTAGCTCTTCTTTGTATATCTCATAGACTTGGGCCGTAAAGCTGACTATTCCAGGGCTTTTTCTGCTTCATAGGTTTTTTGGGGTTTTTTTTGTTTTTTTTTTTGTTTTTTTTTTAATTGCTAATTCAATTTCAGAACTCATTATTGGTCTGTTATCACTTTCCATTTATTTCTGATTCAATTTTGGAGCTTGTATCTTTCCAGGAATTTACCCAATTTCTTGTAGGTTTTCTAGTTTGTGTGCACAGAGGTGATTGTAATAGTCTTTGAGGATTTTTTATATTTTTGTGAAGCTAGTGGTAATATCCCCTTGGTCTTTGCTGTTTGCATTTATCTGGAACTTCTCTCTTTGTTATTAACCTAGATAGTAACCTATCCATTTTATTTGTTATTTCACAGACCCACTTTTTGGTTTTATTGATCTTTTTATGGTTTTACTCATCTGCATTTCATTCTGTTCAGCTCTGATTTTGGTTATTGCTTTTCTTCTGCTAGCTTTGTTGTTAGTTTGCTGTTGTTACTCTGGTTCTTCTAGATGTGATATTTGGATGTTACTTTGAGATATTTCTTTTTAATGTCGGCATTTAGTGTCATAAACTGTCCTCTTAGTACTGCCTTACCTGTGTCCCAGAGATTATAGTAAGTTGCACTTTTGTTTTCATTAGTTTCAAAGAATTTGATTTCTGCCTTAATTTCATTGCTTACCCAAAAGTCCTTCAGGAGCAAGTTGTTTAATTTTCATGTAATTGTATGGTTTTGAGATATCTTCTTGGTATTGATTCCCGGTTTTATTTTGCTAAGGTCTAAGAATGAGGTTGGTATAATTTTGGTTTTAATTTGTGAGAATTGCTTTAGGACTGAGATGATCTTATGATCTTAGAGTATGTGCCATGTGCAGATGAGAAGCATGTATATTCTGTTGTGGGGTGGAGTGTTCTGTAGATTTCTGTTAGGTACATTTGGTTGAATGTCAAGGTTATGTCACAAATGTTTTGTTAATATTATCTCTTGATAATCTGTCCAACACTGTCATTGGGGTGTTGCAGTCTTCCACTGTTATTGTTTGGTTATCTAAGTATCTTCATAGGTCTCTAAGAACTTGTTTTATCAATCTGGGTGCTCCAGTGTTGAATGAATATATGTTTAAGATAGTTATGTCTTCCTGTTGAATTGAACCCTTTATCATTATGTAGTACCCCTGTTTGGCCTTTTTGATTGTTGTTGGTTTAAAGTCTGTTTTATCTTGAATAATAATAGCTACCTCTGCTCTTTTTTGTTTTCTGTTTTCTTGATAGATCTTCCTCCATCACTTTACTTTGATCCTATGGGTGTCATTGCATGTGAGTTGGGTTTCTTGAAGACAGCATAGAGTTGGGTATTGCTTCTTTATCCAACTTGGCACTCCATGTCTTTTAATTGAGGTGTTTAGCCCATTTTCATTCAAGGCCAATACTGATATGTGGAGATAAGATCCTCTCATAATGCTGTTAGCTGGTTTTTATTTAGGCATGATACGATAGTTGCTTAATAGAGTCCATGGACTATTCACCTAAGTTGGTTTTTGTCATGGCTGGTAGTGGTTTTTTATTTCCATGTTTAGCACTTCCTTAAGGACTTCTTGTAAGACAGGTGTGGTGTTAATGAATTCCCTTAAAAAATGCTAAGTGCTTGTCTATATTTTTAGTAGAGATAGGCTTTCTCCAAGTTGGCCAGGCTTATCTCAAACTCCTGACCTCAAGCAATCTGCCTGCCTTGGCCTCCCAAAGTGCTGGGATTACAGGCATGATCCACTGTGCCTGGTGTAATATTTTTTCTTTTATGATGACCTTGCAGAATCTGATTACTATGTGTATTGGAGGTGTTCATTCTGAAGTAGTTTATTTAACATGTTTTTTAGTATAGGTGTGTAGGTAATGAATCCTCATAGACTTTTTTTTTCTGAAAATGTGTTTGTGTTTTCTTTTTATTTTCAGTGTACAGAATTCTGAGTAAACTATTTTTTCTTTCAGCACATAAAAGATTTCTACAACATTATCTTCTGGCTTCTATGGTTTCTGATGAAAACTTTGCTCTAATTTTTGTTTCTTTCTATATTTAGTTTTGTTTTCTCGGTTTTTAAGATTTTCTGAATGTCTTTGGTTTTCAGTAGATTTTACGTTGTATGCTTAGGGGTGGGTACATTTATTTATTTATTTTTTTAATAATTAGTCAAGTTGTGGTTCTTTGAGTTTTTTGGGTCTGTGGTTTAATATTTGTCAACAATTTTGGAAAATTATCAGCCATTTTATTTGAAATCTTTCTTCTGTCACATATTTCTTTTCTTTATACAATTAGAATTTCATTTATCTTAAGGCGTTTGATATTATCTCACAGATCCTGGATGATATATTTCATTTTTTTTTTCCTTTTTTTTCCCCTAGTGATTCAGTTCGGAAAAATTTTATCGACATATCCTGGGCGGAGCAAGATGGCCGAATAGGAGCAGCTCCAGTCTCCAACTCCCAGCGCCAGCGACACAGAAGACCGGTGATTTCTGCATTTTCAACTGAGGTACTGGGTTCATCTCACTGGGGAGTGCCGGAGGATCGGTGCTGGTCAGCTGCTGCAGCCCGATCAGCAAGAGCTGAAGCAGGGCGAGGCATCGCCTCACCTGGGAAGCGCAAGGGGGAAGGGAATCCCTTTTCCTAGCCAGGGGAACTGAGACACACAACACCTGGAAAATCGGGTAACTCCCACCCGAATACTGCACTTTAAGCAAACAGGCACACCAGGAGATCATATCCCACACCTGGCTGGGAGGGTCCCACGCCCACGGAGCCTCCCTCATTGCTAGCACAGCAGTCTGTGATCAACCAGCAAGGCAGCAGTGAGGCTGGGGGAGGGGCGCCCGCCATTGCTGAGGCTTAAGTAGGTAAACAAAGCTGCTGGAAAGCTCCAACTGGGTGGAGCTCACAGCAGCTCAAGGAAACCTGCCTGTCTCTGTAGACTCCACCTCTGGGGACAGGGCACAGCTACACAACAACAACAACAACAACAACAAAAAAGCAGCAGAAACCTCTGCAGACACAAACGACTCTGTCTGACAGCTTTGAAGAGAGCAGTGGATCTCCCAACAGGAAGGTTGAGATCTGAGAAGGGACAGACTGCCTGCTCAAGTGGGTCCCTGACCCCTGAGTAGCCTAACTGG
>NC_037689.1:88301209-88301687 GCF_003255815.1 Theropithecus gelada
ATGTGCAAAAATCACAAGCATTCTTATACACCAATAACAGACAAACACAGAGCCAAATCATGAATGAACTTCCATTCACAATTGCTTCCAAGAGAATAAAATACCTAGGAATCCAACTTACAAGGGATGTAAAGGACCTCTTCAAGGAGAACTACAAACCACTGCTCAGTGAAATAAAAGAGGACACAAACAAATGGAAGAACATACCATGCTCATGGATAGGAAGAATCAATATCGTGAAAATGGCCATACTGCCCAAGGTAATTTATAGATTCAATGCCATCCCCATCAAGCTACCAATGAGTTTCTTCACAGAATTGGAAAAAACTGCTTTAAAGTTCATATGGAACCAAAAAAGAGCCCGCATCTCCAAGACAATCCTAAGTCAAAAGAACAAAGCTTGTGGCATCACGCTACCTGACTTCAAACTATACTACAAGGCTACAGTAACCAAAACAGCATGGTACTGGTACCAAAA
>NC_037689.1:88301760-88393685 GCF_003255815.1 Theropithecus gelada
AGCCATAAGTAGAAAGCTGAAACTGGATCCTTTCCTTACTCCTTATATGAAAATTAATTCAAGATGGATTAGAGACTTAAATGTTAGACCTAATATCATAAAAATCCTAGAGGAAAACCTAGGTAGTACCATTCAGGACATAGGCATGGGCAAAGACTTCATGTCTAAAACACCAAAAGCAACGGCAGCAAAAGCCAAAATTGACAAATGGGATCTCATTAAACTAAAGAGCTTCTGCACAGCAAAAGAAACTACCATCAGAGTGAACAGGCAACCTACAGAATGGGAGAAAATTTTTGCAATCTACTCATCTGACAAAGGGCTAATATCCAGAACCTACAAAGAACTCAAACAAATTTACAAGAAAAAAACAAACAACCCCATCAAAAAGTGGGCAAAGGATATGAACAGACATTTCTCAAAAGAAGACATTCATACAGCCAACAGACATATGAAAAAATGCTCATCATCACTGGCCATCAGAGAAATGCAAATCAAAACCACAATGAGATACCATCTCACACCAGTTAGAATGGCGATCATTAAAAAGTCAGGAAACAACAGGTGCTGGAGAGGATGTGGAGAAATAGGAACACTTTTACACTGTTGGTGGGATTGTAAACTAGTTCAACCATTATGGAAAACAGTATGGCGATTCCTCAAGGATCTAGAACTAGATGTACCATATGACCCAGCCATCCCATTACTGGGTATATACCCAAAGGATTATAAATTATGCTGCTATAAAGACACATGCACACGTATGTTTATTGCAGCACTATTCACAATAGCAAAGACTTGGAATCAACCCAAATGTCCATCAGTGACAGATTGGATTAAGAAAATGTGGCACATATACACCATGGAATACTATGCAGCCATAAAAAAGGATGAGTTTGCGTCCTTTGTAGGGACATGGATGCAGCTGGAAACCATCATTCTTAGCAAACTATCACAAGAACAGAAAACCAAACACCGCATGTTCTCACTCATAGGTGGGAACTGAACAATGAGATCACTTGGACTCAGGAAGGGGAACATCACACACCGGGGCCTATCATGGGGAGGGGGGAGGGGGGAGGGATTGCATTGGGAGTTATACCTGATGTAAATGACGAGTTGATGGGTGCAGTAGACCAACATGGCACAAGTATACATATGTAACAAACCTGCACGTTATGCACATGTACCCTACAACTTAAAGTATAATAATAATAAATTAATTAAAAAACAACAACAACAACAACAACAACAACAACAAAAAAAAAAGAAAGTGCACGCAGAGATGCACCTGCAACTGTCCCAACCCTGTGCTAACACCACAACCAGCACAATCACACACACAGTCACTAGAAAGGGCCCCCACCCCACCCGAGCCAGACTACCTCTACCACTGTGGTGAATGGCCACATGGAGGCAGGCACCCTGGCATTCAGTAGCATTCTGCCACAGTCAATGAGTGTGCTCCCTGCTACACAGTTGCTGCTACAGCTATTGGCACACGCGAACAAGAACAGATCCTACTGCCACCGCACAATGAAACACTTTGGCTGACACCACTCATCAGTGTAGTGACCAGTGGTCTGGGAGTAACTTGGCCCTATCAGCACAGTGGATTCCTAACCTTGAGAAGCAAGAGAACAAATTAAAGGCCCAATACAATTCCTCCAGAGTTAGAGCACACAGTCCAAGAGTTGGGAGCTCAGCTGGCCCCCTAAAATCTCCCATATAAGAAGCCAGTCAGTTGAATTTAGCTTATACCACAATCAAACCCTCAAGGTCATCAAACAGGATAAAAGAAAAAAGAATATCCAAAGGTCACCAACTTCAAATATTGAAAAAGCATATACCCACAAAGATGAGAAAAACACATCACAAGAACTCTGACACTTTAAAAAGACTAAGTGCCTTCTTTTCTCCATACTATCATAACACCTCTCCAGGTAGAGTTATGAACTGGGCTAAGATGGCTGAAATTACAGAAGTAAAATTCAAACTATAAATAGGAGTGAAGATCATTAAGATACAGGATTACACTGAAGCCCAATCCAAGCAAACTAAAAATGACAATAAAACATTTCAGTAGCTGGTAGACAAAATAGCCAATATAGTAAAGAATGTAACTGATATGATGGACCTGAAAAACATACTATAAGAATTTCATAATGAAATCACAAGTAGTAATAGCAGAATAGACCAAGAAGAGGAAAGAATCCAGAACTTGACTAGTTTTCTGAAATAAGACAAGCTACAGCCATACCACCCAGAACGTGCCCGATCTCATCTGAAATAAGACAGTCACAATGAATGGAAATCAAAAGAATAGCAAAAAAAAAAAAAAAAAAAAAAAAAGACAGAAAAAAGAATAAAAGGAACAAACAAAGCCTCCAAAAAATATGGAATTATGTAAAGAGACCAAATCTATGACTAATTAGTGTCTCTGAAAGAAATGGAAAGAATGTAAGCAACATAAAAAAAACATATTTCAAGATATCATCCATAAAAACTTCCTTAATCTAGCTAGAGAGGCTAACATTGAAATTCAGGAAATCCAGAGAACTCCAGCAAGATACTTCACAAGAAGGTCATTCCCAAGACACACAGTCATCAGATTCTCCAAGGTCAAAATAAAAGGAAAAAAAAATGTTAAAGGCAGCTAGACAGAAAGGGCAGGTCACCTACAAAAGGACGCCCATCAGACTAACAGTGAACCTCTCAGCAGAAACCCTACAAGCCAGTCAATATTCAACATTCTTTTTGTTTGTTTGTTTGTTTGCTTGTTTGTTTTGACAGGGTCTCACTTTGTCACACAGGCTGGAGTGCAGTGGCATGATCATAGCTACATGCAACCTTGAATTCCTGGGCTCAAGGGATCCTCACACTTCAACCACCCAAGTACAACATTCTTAAAGAAAATAAATTGCAACTCAGAATTGCGTATCTGGCCAAGCTAAGCTTCATAAGCAAAGGAAAAATAAGATCCTTTTCAGACAAGCAAATGTCAAGGGAATTTGCTCCCACCAGAACTGCCTTACAAGAGCTCCTGAAGGAAACACTAAATATGGAAAGGAAAGACCATTACTAGTCACTCCAGAAACATACTGAAGTACACAGACTAGTGACACTATAAATCAACCACACTAATGAGTCTGCATAATAACAAGCTAATATGATGACACATTCAAATCCACACATACCTATACTAACCTTGAATGTAAATGGGCTAAAGGCCCCCATTTAAAAAGCACAAAGTGGCAAGTAGCATAAGGATCCAAGACCCTACTGACGTGCTGTCCTCAAGAAACCTATCTCACATGCAATGACACCTGCAGACTTAAAATAAAGGGATGAAAAAAATCTACCAAGCAAATGGAAAATACAAAGAAGCAGGGGTTGCAATCCAAGTTTCTGACAAAACAGACTTTAAACCAACAAAGATCAAGATTAAAAAAAAAAAGAAAGATATTACATAATAGCAAAGGGTTCACTTCAACAAGGACACCTAACTATCCCAAATATATATGCATCCAACACAAGAGCACACAGATTCATAAAGCAAATTCTTAGAGACCTTCAAAGATATTTAGACTCCCACACAATAACAGTGGAAGACTACAACACTCCACTTACAGTATTAGACTGATCACTGAGGCAGAAAATGAACAAAGATATTCAACATGTGAACTCAGCACTGGATAAAATAGACCTGATGGAAATCTACATTAACTATCCACCCAAAACAACAGAATATACATTTTTCTTGTCACCACATGGTACATCAAAATCAACCACATAATCGAACAGAGGACACTGCTAAGCAAATGCAAAAAAACTGAAATCATAACAGTCTCTTAGAACACAGTCCAATCATATTAGAAATCAAGACTAAGAAATTCACTCAAAACCATACAATTACATGGAAACTGAATAACCTGCTTATGAATGACTTTTTGGTAAATAATGAAAATAAGGCAAAAATCAAGGCCTTCTTTGAAACCAGTGAGAACAAAGATGCAGCATTACAGAATCTCTGGGACACAGCTAAGGCAGTGTGAAAAGGGAAAGGGAAAGTTTACAGCACAAAATGCCCATATCAAAAAGTTGTAAAGATCTCGATTTAACAACCTAACATCACAACTAAAAGAACTAAAGAAGCACACGAAAAAAAAATCCCAAAGCTAGCAGAAGATAAGAAAAAAAAAATCAGAGCTGAACTGAAGGAGACAGAGACACACACACACACACACACACACACACACACACAATCAAAAGATTAATGAATCCAGGAGTTTATTCTTTGAAATAACTAATACAATAGATAGACTTCTAGTTAGATTAATAAAGAAGAAAGAAAGAATATCCAAATAAACGCGATTAGAAACGACAAAGGGGATATTACCATTGACCCCACAGAAATGCAAGTAACCAACAAAGAATATTATGAACACCTCTATGCACATAAACTAGAAAATCTAGAAGAGATGGATAAATTTCTGGACATATACACCCTCCCAAGACTGAGCCAGGAAAAAATTGAATTTCTGGAAAGACCAATAAAAAGCCCTGAAGTTGAATCAGTAATAGCCTACCAGCCACACCTCCCATAAAAAAAGAGCACAGGACCAGACCGATTCACAACTACATTCTACAAGATGTACAAAGATCTGCTACCATTCCTACTAAACCTATTGCAAAAAAATTGAGAAGGAGGGACTCCTCCCTAACTCACTCTATGAGGCCGGCATCATCCTGATACTAAAACCCCGCAGAGACACAACAAAAATAGAAAACTTCAGGCCATATCGTTGATGAACACTGATGCAAAAATCATCAACAAAATACTGGCAAACCAAATTCCAAAGCACATCAAAAGGCTTATCCACCATGATAAAATCGGTTTTATCCCTGGGATGCAAGGTCAGTTCAACATATTCACATCAATAAATGGGATTCATCTCATAAACAGAACTAAAGACAAAAACCACATTATTATCACAACAGATGCAGAAAAGGTTTTCAATAAAATTCAACACTCCTTCATGTTAAAAACTCTCAATAAACTAGGTAATGGGGTAACATATCTCAAAATAATAAGAGCCATCTATGACAAACACACAGCCAACATCATACTGAATGGACAAAAACTGGAAACCAGCACAAGAAGAGGATGTACTCTCCCACAACTCCCATTCAATATAATATTGGAAGTTCCAGCCAGAGCATTCAGGCAAGAGAAATAAAGAAAGGGAATATGAATAGGAAGAGAGGAAGTCAAACTATCCCTGTTTGCAGGCAACATGATCCTATATCTAGAAACCACATAGTGTCAGCCCAAAAGTTCCTTAAGCTGATAAGCAACTTCAGCAAAGTCTCAGGAAAATCACTAGCATTCCTATACACCAACAATAGTTAAGTCGCGAGCCAAATCAGGAATGCTATTCCATTCCATTCTATTCCTAAAACACTGCCCGGAGAAATCAGAGATGATACTAATGCAAATATGGGATCATGAATAGAAAGAATCAATAACATTAAAATGGCCATACAGTCCAAAGCAATGCATAGATTCAATGCTATTCCTATCAAACTACAGATGGCATTCTTCAAATAACTAGAAAATACGATTTTAAAATTCATGTGGAACCAAAAAGAGCTCAAATAGCAATCCAAAGCAATCCAAAGAAAAAGAACAAAGCTGGAGGCATCACAATACCTGATTTCAAACTATAATACCAAGCTACAGTAACCAAAGCAGCATGGTACTGGTACAAAAACAGACACATAGATCAATATAACAGGATAATGAGCCCAAAAAGAAGGCCTACAACTATCTGATCTTCAACAAAGCTAAAAATTAAACAAGCAGTGGGGAAACAATCCCCTAATTCAATAAATGGTGGAGGATAACTAACTAGCCATATGCAGAAGACTGAAACTGGACCCCTTCCTTACACCTTGTTCAAAAATCAACTCAAGATGGATTAAAGACTTAAATGTGTAATCCAAAAGTATAAAAACACTGGAAGAAAACTTAGGCAATACCATCCTGGATCTACAAAAAGGCAATGATTTCATGACACAGACACTGGAAGCAATTGCGACAAAAGTAAAAATTCACAAATGGCACCTAGTTAAACTAAAGAGTTTCTACACAGTAAAAGAAACTATCAATGGAGTGAACTGGAAACCTACATATAGAATGGAAAAAAGTTTTGCAAACTATGCATCCAAGAAGGGTTTAATGTTGAATATTGATAAGGAACTTAAACAAATTTATAAGGTAAAAACAACCCAATTTAAAAGTGGGCAAAGGACATGAACAGACCCTTCTCAAAAGAAGACATACATGCAGCCAACAAACATAGAAAAAAAAATGCTCAATGGCTGCATGTGGTGGCTCACGCCTGTAATCCCAGCACTTTAGGAGGCTGAGGCAGGCAGACTACTTGAGGTCGGGAGTTTGAGACCAACCTGCCCAACATGGTAAAATCCCATCTCTACTGAAAATACAAAAAAAAAAAAAAAAAAAGAAAAGAAAAAAATAGCCAAGTGTGGTGGCATGTGCCTGTAATCCTACCTACTCACAAGGCTGAGGCATGAGAATTGCTTGAACCCAGGAGGCGGAGGTTGCAGCAAGCTGAGATCATGCAACTTCAGTCCAGCCTGGGCGACAGAGCAAAACTCCTTCTGAAAAAAAAAAAAAGAAAAAGAAAAAGGTTCAACATTACTGATCATTAGAGAAATACAAATCAAAACCACATGAGATAACATCTCATACCCGTACAGCTATTCCTAAAGTGTCAATAAATAAATAAATAAATAACAGATGGTGGCAAGATTGCAGATAAAAGGGAATGCTTATACACTGTTGGTGGGAGTATAAATTAATTCAACCGTAGTGGAAAACAGTAGGGCGATTCCTCACAGACCTAAAAACAGAACTACCATTCAAGTCAGCAACCCCATTACTGGGTATATACCCAAATAATATGAATTGTTCTATCATAAAGACAGATGCATGCATGTGGTCATTGCAGCACTATTTGCAATAGCAAAGACACAGAGTCAACTGAAATGCCCATCAATAGTAGACTGGACTTTTTTTTAAAAAGCGTTATAAGTACACTGTAGAATGTTATGCAGCCATAAAAAATAATGAGATCATGTCCTTGGCAGAAACATGGATGGAGTTGAGGCCATTATCCTTAGCAAACTAACGCAGGAACAGAAAACCAAATACTGCATGTTCTCACTTACAAGTGGGAGCTAAATGATGAGAACACATGGACACATATCGGGGAACAACAGACACTGGAGCCTACTTGAGGGTGAGCAGTGGGAAAAGGGAAAGGATCAGAAAAAATAACTACTGGGTACTAGGCTTAGTACCTCAGTTAGATAATAGTCTGTACAACAAATGCCCATGACACAAGTTTACCTATATAACAAACTTGAACATGTACCCCTGAACTTAAAATAAAAAATAAAAAATTAAACTAACTAAATAAAAATAAAAACATGTTTTGACAGCCTTGGTCTAGAATCATGACTGACCAGTGAATTCTGAAAATCAAGACTTTGGTTAAGTACATGAATTTGATGAATGCCTTGATTTTCATGTTATGCTTTTTAGAAATGTATATATTCAATTTAATTTTAATATATAGTATGGTCACTAATAATGTTTCCTTGAGAAAGACAAAAATCTAATACTAGATGCGCAGAATAGCCATTGTTAAAGAAGATTTTCTTCACTGAGTTACTTAAATTTTTTTTATGTTGATGGTTTTAATGTTTAATGTTGGCAGTGAAGTAGTTAAAAGTTTAACATTGGGCAAAAGAAAATATTCTGTCCAAACAGATTGCTCAGTAAGTCCAGTGCTCATAAATCCACTGTAGGAAAGCTCCTCACAAATAGCTGGCAATTAAGGCAGACACAAAGAGCAACCCTATCAACCAAAGCACTACAAAGCCTCCTCACAGACCCAGAAATGTTATTATTACCAGACATGAACAAAGCATCTAATTTGACATCTGTTGTCTGGGGTCTCAAAACAGGCTTGAGGTTTGGTAATGCAGTTATGGATGCCTTTCAGGAGACTGGTGAAGCATACCTGGTGGGACTTTTCAACATGCTCACCTGTGTACCATCCTTTCTCAATAATTAGTTCATCATACACACACATATCCACTTGGCCAATTGGTTATGAAGAGAGGCAGTTCGTATGGTGTTTTGTAATTAATTGTGTAAACTATGTTAATTTTAATGCGTGATGTATTTGTAAAAAATTGTTTATAAGATGCTGCATTTTTACTTAAGTAAGACCATTTTTTGCTTAGATCATAATCATGCTTCTGTAGGTTAATTATTTGTTGGTTAGCTCTTAAGGTACTATAATTGATATACTTGTATACAGAGTCCTTATAAAATACAACTTATAACTAAATCCAGATATTTAATAATTGGGCCCATTAAGTCCAATCACACATCACTATGACAGAGCAAAAGCTTTTCCAAGGGTATAATTTTTCTATGTAATAATTTATGTTATCCTATAAAAAGTAAATCTGGCATCTGGTTTACTGATAGAATATATCATATTCATTTATCATAACTATTTTATGTATTTTGGTGCTATTTATGTATTTTTTATGTATTTTAAAATTAAATATAGTACCTTGATATACAGGAGAGCTTATCATTAAGGTGGGTATACAGGTAGTTTTCTCCTGATTAGACTGTAATTGTTTTCATAAAAATAAGATGTTATGCCACATTATAACTTGCATATGTCCCCATTGCACCATATATTAACCAACCTTATAACTGACAATACTAATACTACACTAGGATTTAATAAGGACATTATATTAAAATATAAAATTGCTCATGCCAGCGTTCTGAAGCAGACACTGCAGATTTTCAATAGTGGTATGGTTGATGTCATAACTAGGTTGGATTTTTATTCTCTATTAAGAGAAAACTAAATATAGGAGAAGCTGTATGCCTTCTACAGTATTATTGTAACAACCCTTAGAGTAAATTTTCTTTGGAGAGTAGGATGAAAGGGACAAATTCCAAGCTTATCAAAGCTTATCAGAATCTATGCCATCTAATACAATTTAGAGATTAAGATATGTCTGGTATAAACATCTTGGAAAAGGTACCTTATAGAGGTAGTCTTCAAAATGTTTTATTTTTATTTCAATAGGTTTTTGAGGAACAGGTTATATTTTGTTACATGAATGAGTTCTTTAGTGGTGATTTCTGATACTTTTGTGCACGCATCACCTGAGCAGTGTACACTGCATTCAATGCGTAGTCTTTTATCCCTCACTTACCTCCCACCCTTTCCGCTGAATCCCCAAAGTTCATTCTATCATTCTTATGCATTTGCGTCCTCATAGCTCAGCTCTCGCTTATGAGTGAGAATATATGATGTTTGGTTTTCCATTCCTGAGTCACTTCATTTAGAATAACGGTCTCCAATTCCATCCAGGTTGCTGCAAATGCCACTATTTCATTTCTTTTTCTGGCTGAGTAGTATTCCATGGTGCATCTATATCTATATCTATATCTATATCTATATCTATATCTATATCTATATCTATATCTATATCTATATCTATCTCACATTTTCTTTTTCCTCTCTTTGATTGATGGGCATTTAGCCTGGTTCCATATTTTTGCAATTACAAATTGTGCTGCTATAAAAATGCATGTGGAAGTATCTTTTTTGTATAATGACTTCTTGTCACTGGGTAGTTACGCAGGAGTGGAATTGCTGGATCAAAGGGTAGTTCTACTTTTAGTTCTTTAAGGAATCTCCACACTGTTTTCCATAGAGGTTGTGTTAGTCTACATTTCCACCAACAGTTTAAAAGTGTGCCCTTTTCACCATATCCACGTCAACACCCATTACTTTTTTGATTTTTTTGATTACGGCCATTCTTGCAGAAGTAACGTGATATCACACTGTGGTTTTGATTTGATTTTCCCTGATCATTAGTGGTGTTGAGCATTTTTTTCATGTTTTTGGCCATTTGTATATCTTCTTTTGAGAACTGTCTATTCATGTCCTTAGTCCACCTTTTGATGGGATTTTTTTTTTTTTCTTGCTGATTTGTTTGACTTCCTTGTAGATTCCAGATATTAGTACTTTATCAGATATATAGATTATGAAGATTTTTTCCCACTCTCTGGGATGTCTGTTTATTCTACTGATTATTTCTTTTGCTGTGCAGAAACCTTAGTTTATTTAAGTCCCATCTATTTCTCTTTGATTTTGTTACATTTGCTTTTGGGTTCTTGGTCATAAAGTCTTGGCATAAGCCAATGTCTAGAAGGATTTTTCCAATGTTATCTTCTAGAATTTTTATGGTTTCAGGTCTTAGATTTAAGACTTTGATCCATCTTGAGTTGATTTTTGTATAAGGTGAGTGATATGGTTTGGCTGTGTTCCACAAAATCTCATCTTGAATTGTAGCTCCATAATTCATGTTGTGGGAGAAACCCAGTGGGAGATCATTGAATCATGGGCATGGTTTCCTCCATACTGTCTCGTGGTAGTAAATAAGTCTCACAAGAACTGATGGTTTTATAAGAGGAAACCCCTTTTGCTTGATTTTTATTCTCTTCTCTTTTCTGCTGCCATGTGGGACATGACTTTCACCTTCCGCCATGATTGTGAGATCTCCCCAGCTGCATGGAACTCTGAGTCCATTAAACCTCTTTCTTTTATGAATTGCCCAGTCTCAGGTATGTATTTGTCAGCAGCATGAAAATGGACCAATACAGTGAGAGGTGAGGATTCAGTTTCATTTTTTTTTTTACATTCAATGCAATTTCCATCAAAATACCAACATCATTCTTCACGAAACTAGAAAAAAAAATCCTAAAATTCATGTGGAACCAACAAAGATCCCATATAGCCAAAGCAAGGTGAAGCAAAAAGAAGAAATTTGGAGGCATCACATTACCTAACTTTAAACTACACTATAAGGCCATAGTCACCAAAAGAGCATGGTACTAGTATTAAAAAAAAGGCATATAGACAAATGGAACAGAATAACCCAGAAATAAAGCCAAATATTTACAGCCAACTAAGCTTCAATAAAGCAAACAAAACCATAAAGTGTAGAAAGAATACCCTATTCAACAGAAGGTGCTGGGTACTGGTATGACAAATGGTACCGATTTGTGTACATTAATTTTGTATTCTGAAACTCTGCTAAATTCATTTACCAGTTCTAGGAGCTTTCCGGATGTGTCTTTAGGGTTTTGTAGGTATACAATCATGTCATCAGCAAACAGTGAGTTTGACTTCCTCTTTACCGATTTGGATGCCCTTGATTTCTTTCCCTTGTGTGATTTCCAGTAATTTGTTGAATAGAAGTGGTGAAAGTGGGCATCCTTGTCTTGTATTAGTTCTCAGGGGGAATTTTCCCCATTCAATATAATGTTGGTTGTGGGTTTGTCATACATGGCTTGACATATCTTAAGGTATAGCTTGTGAAACCTTAAGGTATGCACCTTCTATGCCAATTTTAATGAGGGATGCTAGATTTTGTCAAATGCTTTTTCTGCATCTATTGAAATGGCCATGTAATTTTTGTTTTTAATTCTGTTTATGTGATGTATCACATTTATTGACTTTCAGGTGTTAAAACATCCCTGCATCCCTTGTATGAAACCCACTTGATCATGGTGGATTATTTTTCATATGCTGTTGGATTCAGTTCACCAGTATTTCGTTGAGGATTTTTGCATCTATGTTCATCAGGGATATTGGTCTGTAGTTTTCTTTTTTTGTTGTGTCCTTTCCTGGTTTTAGTATTAGGGTGATACTGGCTTCATAAAATGATTTGAGGAAGATTCCATCTTTCTCTATATTTTGAAATAGTGTCAATAGGATGGGAACCAAATCTTCTTTGAATGTCTGATAGAATTCAGCTGTTGTACCCTGGGCTTTTTGTTGTTGTTGACAATTTTTATTGCCATTTCAATCTCGTTGCTTGTTTTTGGTCTGTACAGGTTTCTATTTCATTCTGCTTTAAACTAGGAGTGTTGTATATTTCCAGGAATTTATCCATCTCCTCTAGGTTTTCTAGTTTGTGCATGTAAAGGTGTTCATAGTAGCCTTGAGTGAAGTTTTGTATTTTTGTGGTATCGGTAGTAATATCTCCTGTTTCTTTTCTAGTTGAACTTATTTGTTTCTTATTTTCTTGGTTAATCTCCATTATGGTCGATCAATTTTGTCTTTTCAAAAGAACCAGCTTTTTATTTCATTTATTTTTTGTATTATTTTTGTTTCAGTTTTATTTAGTTCTGCTCTGATCTTGGTTATTTCCTTTCTTATGCTGAGTTTGGGCTTGATTTGTTCTTGTTTCTCCAGTTCCTTGAGGCATGACCATAGATTGTCTATATATGCATTTTCAGAATTCTTGATGTAGGCATTTAAATGTATGAACTTTCCCCTTAGTAAGGGAGGAGACCACCCCTCATATTGTCTTATGCCCAATTTCTGCCTCCAAAGAAACAAGAAGTAAAAACTAAAAGGCAGAAATGAAATCCACAAGCAGACAGCCCGGCACCACACCCTGGGCCTGGTAGTTAAAGGTTGACCCCTGACCTAATCAGTTATGTTATCTATAGATTACAGACATTGTATAGAAAAGCACTGTGAAAATCCCTGTCCTGTTCTGTTCCATTCTAATTACTGGTGCATGCAGCCCCCAGTCACATACCCCTTGCTTGCACAATCAATCATGACCCTCTCACATGGACCCACTTAAAGTTGTGAGCCCTTAAAGGGGACAGGAATTGCTCATTCAGGGAGCTCAGTCATTGGAGACATGAGTCTTGCCGAAGCTCCCAGGTGGATAAAGCCCTTCCTTCTTTAACTCAGTGTCTGAAGGGTTTTGTCTGCGGCTTGTCCTGCTACATTTGCACCACTATTGCTGCATCCCAGAGGTTTCGATAGGTTGTGGCACTATTACTGCTCATGTCAAAAGGTTTTTTAATTTCTATCTTGATGTCACTGTTGACCCAATGATCATTCAGGAGCAGATTATTTAACATCTAGGTATTTGAGTGGTTCTGAGGGTACCTTTTGGAGTTGATTTCTCATTTTATTCCACTGTGGTCTGAGAGAGTATATAATTTCAGTTTCGTTAAATTTGTTGAGACTTGTTTTGTGTATCTTGAACTTTGTCTGTCGTATAGTGTATCTTGGAGAACATTCCATGTGCTGATGAATAGAATGCATATTCTGCAGTTGCTGGTAAAATGTTCTGTAAATATCTGTTAAGTCCAGTTGTTTTAGGAATAGTTTAAGTCCGTTCTTTGTTGACTTTCTGTCTTAATGACCTATCTAGTGCTGTCAGTGGAATATTAAAGTCCCCCACTGTTATTGTGTTGCTGTCTACCTCATTTCTTAGGTCTTGTTTTATAAATTTGGGAGCTCCAGTGTTAGGTGCACATATATTTAAGATGATTATATTTTCCTGTTGATTTAGTCCGTTTATTATTATATGATGTCTGTTCCTCTTTGTCTTTTTTAACTGCTGTTGCTTTAAAGTTTGTTTTGTCTGATATAAGAATAGCTACTCCTGCTCCCTTTTGGTGTCCTTTTGCATGGAATATCTTTTTCCACCCTTTTACCTTAAGTTTATGTGAGTCATTATGTATTAGGTGAGTCTCTTGAAGACAGTAGATATTTCGTTGGTGAATTCTTATCTACTCTGCTATTCTGTATCATTCAAGTGGAACATTTAGGCCATTTACATTAAATGTTAGTAGTGAGATGTGAGGTATTGTTCTATTCATTATGCTGTTTGTTGCCTGAATACCTTGACTTTTTTTAATTGTTGCTGTTTTATAGGTCCTGTAGGATTTATGCTTTAAGGAGATTCTATTTTGGTATAGTTGGAGAACTGGTTTCAAGTTTTAGATTTCCTTTTAGCAGTTCTTGTAGTGCTGGCTTGGTAGTGGCAAATTCTTTTCAGCATTTGTTTGTCTGAAAAAAAAAACTGTATCTTTCCTTCATTTATGAAGCTTAGTTTTGCTGGTCAAAAAATTCTTGTCTGATAATTGTTTAGTTTGAGGAGGCTGATGAAAGGACACCAAACCCTTCTAGTTCTTAGGGTTTCTGCTGAGAAATCTCCTTTTAATCTGATAGGTTTTCCTTTATAGGTTACCTGGTGCTTTTGCCTCTCAACTCTTAAAATTCTTTCCTTACTTTTGACTTTAGATAACCTGGTAGATACGTACCTAGGGAACGATCTGTTTGAGAGGAATTTCCCAAGTGTTCTTTGAGCTTCCTGTTTTGGGATGTCTAGATCTCTAGAAAGGCCAGGGAAATGTTCCTCTATTATTCCCTTAATATGTTTTCCAAACTTTTAGGTTTCTATTCTTCCTCCTGAACACCAATTATTCTTAGGTTTGGTCGTTTAACATAATTCCAAACTTCTTTGAGGCTTTTTAAATTATCTTTTCTTTATCTTTGTTGCATTGAGTTAATTTAAAGGCCTTGTCTTTGAACTCTGAAGCTCTTTCTTCTACTTCTTCAGTTCTATTGCTGTGACTTTTCAGTGTATTTTGTCATTCTGTAACTATGTCCTTATGCTATCTAGTTCACTGGAGATTTTTTCATTTATATCCTGTATCCCGTTTTTAATTTCTTTAAGTTGATATTTATCTTTCTCTGTTGCCTTTTTGATTAGCTTAATAGTCTACCTTCTGAATTCTTTTTCTGGCAATTCAGAGATTTTTATCTTGGTTTGAATCCATTGCTGGTAAGGTAGTATGATCTTTGGGGATTGTTAAATAATTTGTTTTGTCATATTACCAGAATTGGTGCTCTGGTTCCTTCTTACTCAGGTAGACTATGTCAGAGGGAAGATCTGGGACTCAGCGACTGCTGTTCAAACTATTTTGTCCCACAGAGTGCTCCCTCGATGTGGTGCTCTCCCCTTTCCCCTAGGGATAGGGAGAGCACCATATCCTGAGAGGTAAACTGCAGTGATTGTTATTTCTCTTCTGGATTCAGCCACCCAGCAGACCTACTGGGCTCCAGACTGGCAATGGGGGGTGACTGCAAAGAGTCTTGTGATATAATCCATCTTCATGTCTCTCAGCCATGGATATCAGCACCTGCTCCATTGGAGGTAGCAGGGGAGTGAAGTGGACTATGTGAGGGTCCTTGGTTGTGTTTTTATTAAGTGCATTGGTATTGTGTTGTTTGGACTCCAATCAGGAAGTGATGCTTTCAAGAACACATCAGCTGCAGGTGTATAGGGAGGATACATGGTTCTCGTAGGGTCGCCTTTGGATAAGTGTTCAGTTTTATCAGGTGGTACAGAGGGCCATATAGCTCCCCAGGGATTATGTTCATTGTCTTTGGCTAACAGAAGTGCAGAATTAGGCATGCCTGAACTCAGACTCTCTTTGGGTAGGGCTTGCTGTGGCTGCTTTGGGGGATGCGAGTGTGTTTCCCAGGCCAATGGAGTTATGTTCCTAGGGGGATTATGGCTGCCTCTGCTACATCACACAGGACACCAGGGAAGTGAAAGAAAGATGGCAGCCCACAGCTGAAAAGGCCAGTCTCAACAGCATCGTGCCTCCCCAACAGCACTGAGTTTATTTCCAGGCAGTTGGTGAGCAGGACTGACAACCTTCACCAGGCTACAAGCCTCCCAACTGAGAAAGCAAGACAACTCACAGTCCCTCAGCTGTCCCATGGAGCTTACAGTGGCAATGCACCTCCTTCAAAGGGTCTGTGGATTCTCTCAGTGGTATGTTTCTACGGTAGTTCCTGGAGCAGAAGTTGATAATATGGATCTCCACATGCTGCTCTGTCCATTCCAGTGGGAGTTGCAAGTTAGTCTACTTCCTATCCACCATTTTCCCCTCCACCACCAAAATGGTTTCAAAATTATTCTTCTATTGAAGGTTTTAGATCAGTTATCTTGATTAAAAATTTAAATAAATTTTTGTTCTCTTAGAAATTTAAATAAATTTCCAAAAAAATCATAGCAAACAGAACCTTTGCATGCATTCCCTTGAGATTGGTAGAGTTGAAGATGACCACTACCATCACTAGTATTGGTGATCCTGGCAAAAATATATGGAAATGGAAAGAATAAGAGAGAGAATAAAACTCTCAATATTTCTGGAATCAACAAACTAGTAAAACTAACAATGGAGTTCAGGAAGACTACCAGATACAGGTTCAACTTACACAAATGAATAGCATTTCTCTACATTATAAATAATCTATTAGAAATATAATTTAAAAGTAGTATGAAAAACTAAGAAGCATTAATGGATTAACTTAACCAAGCATATGTACAACCTTTATGATGACATTTTTACAACACTATAAAGTCGTAGAAGACCATCTGAATAAATGGAGATCCATTCCAACAAATAATGCAAAGATGCAAATTATCTCCTAATCTATAAATTTAATACAATGTCAATCAAAATTTCAGCTGTATTTGAGAAACTTGAAACTTACTCTAAAATCTATATGGAAAAATAACATACACCTAAGTAAATCCTGAATAAAAGAGGTTTGTTCTTCAAATATTAAGACAACTTTCAAGCCTATGATAATAAAAATAATATGATATTGTTTCAATAACTGAATAGACAAATATAACAGAATAGATTGGAGACTGATTAATGTATTTAAAGGAACTAAACATGAAATAATGATGGCAAAGCAACTCAAAGGGGGGATCGTCAAATGGTTTAGAAGATGGTATTAATAACATTTTCTTTCTATATAAAGAAAAATTAAAAATGGATCTCTAGCTAATAGAATATAAAAATGCAAACTCTGGTCTGATTACAGATTTGAATGTGAAAAAAGAAACTTATAAATTTATCAGAAGATAATGCAGCAGAATGTCTTTGTGTCCAAGGGTTGGGAAGAACTTGATAAACAAAATTTCAAAAGCACAAACTATGAGGCCAAAATTCCATCGATTTGATCACATTACATCAAGGATTTCTGTTCAACAAAGGATATCACACACAAAGTTAATAAACTGGGAAAAGATATCTGCCATGTTTAAATCATAGAAGGGATTAATGACTAAAATATAGCAACTACCGAAAATAAAAAAGACAGCATCTAGAAACCCCAATTCACCAGCTAATTTCTTAACCATCAAAATAAATACAGAATTAGAAAACTACTCACCCTTTCCACTTTATCCAGCTGGTCCAAGCTACCATCATCTCTTACCTGAATTAATCCAGCCACCTTTGCCACTACTTACTGTATAACTCAATCTTTGAGTGATCTCATCCATATTATGACTTTAAATATCATCTACATGCTGATGACTCTCAAATTTCATTAAATTAAGATAGCTAGATCTGCAGCACAGACCCTCTACTAACTCACATATCCAGCTTACCTAGTTGCAGGCATAGGTCAACTTACCACATGGAAAGGGGCAGTGCAATAGGGAGTGCTGAGATAAAAGAAACAGTAATCCTGCCCACTGGTAAGACATTTCCAGCGAACATTTTAGGTTCTGACTAATCAAATTAACATCTTTCTTGTCTGAAGCTGATGGAGGTAGAAGGCAGAGGTGTGCAGTTAGTAATAGACTAGCATTATCTGTATTCCCATTGCTATTGACAAAGGCAGAAGCGTGGGTCTGTTTCATGAATGTTTGTTTCGTCCTATTGATTTTTATTTACACTATCATGTCACTTTAATTATTGTATCTTCATCTTCATAATATGCTATACTATTGGGTTATGCTAGTATGATTTCATTAGTATTTTTTTTCAGTGTTTTGGCTTTTCTTGCTCAGGTATTCTTTATTTTTCCAAATGAACTTTGCATACAATAATTTCATTGCAGTACAAAAATATATCCAGTTGTAGTTATACAAAATAATAAAATACCTAGGAATAATAAAAATACCTAGTAAAAATTTTAACCAAAGAGATGAAAGATCTCTACAATGAAAACTACAAACACTGATGAAAGAAATTGAAGAGGATATAAACAAATGAAAAAATATCAAAATAATTAATATCATTGAAATGACCATATTGTCCAACACAATCTGCAGATTCAATGCAATTCTTCTAAAAATATCAATGTCATACTTAACAAAACTTTTCAAAAATTTGAACATTTATATGACACCAAAAAAGAGCCCAAATAGCCAAAGCAGTCCTGAGCCATAAACAAATAAACAAATAAACCACTGGAGGCATTACATTACCTGACTTCAAAATATATTAAAAGTCTATGGTAACCCAAACAGCATGGTATAAAAATAGACACATAGACCAATGAAACAGAATAGAAAATCCAAAAATATTGCCACATATTTACAATCAACTGATCTTTGACAAAACTGACAAAAAGTTACATTGGAGAAAGAACATCCTCTTTAGTAAATAGTGCTGAGGAAATTGAATAGCCGCATGCAGAAGAATAAAACTGGACCTCTATCTCTCACCATATACAAAATTATCTTACAATGGATTAAAGACTAAAATGTCAGATGTGAAACTATAAAAATAGTAGAAGAAAACTCGAGAGAAACTCTCCTGAACATTGGTTGAGTCAAAGAATTGATGACCTCAAAAGTACAGTTAATAAAAGCAAAAATAGGCAAATGGGGCTATATTTAACTAAATATTGCACAGCAAAGGAAATAACAGAGTGAAAAGACAACCTGTTGAACGGGAGAAAACAATTACAAAGTATTCATTTGGCAGGGGACTAATACTAGAATACCAAGAAACTCAAGCAAGTTAAAAGAAAAAAAACACATTAAAAAGTGGGTAAAAGACATGAATAGACATTTCTCAAAATAAGACATACAAATGGCCAACAGGTATATGAAAACATGCTCAACATTACTAATTATCAGGGAAATGCACATTAAAACCACAATGACAGATCATCTTATCCTAGTCAGAATGGCTATTACTAAAAAGACAAAAAATAATAATAATAACAGATGCTGGCAAGGATGCAGAGAAAAGGGAACTCTTACACACTATTGGTGGAAATGTAAACTAGTGGAGGCACTATAAAACGTGGTACAAAAACTTCTAAAAATACTAAAAAATTACTATTCAATCCAGGAATGTCACTACTAGATATTTACCCAAATGAAAAGAAATCAATATATCAAAGGAATACCTGCACTTATATATAGCACTATTCACAATAGCAAATATATGAAATCAACCTGTGTTCATCAAGGGATGAATGGATAAAGAAAATGTGGTATATATACACAATGGAACACTATTCAGCCATAAAAAAGAATGAAATCATATCATCTGCAGCAACATGGATGGAAATGGAGGTCATTATCTTAAGTAAAATAAATCAGACCCAAAAAGACAAATATTGCATTTTCTCACTTATATGTAATAGCTAAAACCTTTGATCATATGGAAATAAAGAGTGGAAAGGTAGATAACAGAGACTGGGAAGGGTGGTGAGTGTTAAAGAAAGGGAAAGATGAAGAAAACTGATTTAAAGGGTAAAAATATACAGTCAAATGGAATGAATTCAATGTCTGATAGCAGATTAAGATTACTATACTTAACAAAAATATATTATACTCGGATGATGGACACTATACATATTCTGACTTGATCATTATACGTAATATACATGTAACAAAATTTCTCACATACTTCTTACATTTGTACAAATAAAATAAAATATCCTACTGTGATTGGATATAGTAGTTAGAACTACTTTAAACCTATATATTATTTAAGATAGATTACCTCCTCTTAAATAGTAGTATGTTCCAAAGTTTCATTCTCAGCTAATATCATTGTCACTTTACACACTATCTCACTGGGTGATTACATACATATCATGATTTCAACTACCATCCATTGTAATTACTTACAACTGCTAAACCTCTATGTCTATCCCAGGTGTCTCTTCCAAGTTACAGATCCATATCTCAAACTGATGATAATCTCCTATCCATACAGCTGTCTCATTTCCACCTGGAGTGTGGTGGCATGATCTTGGCTCACTGCAGCCTCCACCTCCTGGGTTCAAGAGATTCTCCCGACTAAACCTCCTGAGTAGCTGGGACTGCAGGTGCACGCCACTGCACCCAGCTAATTTTTGTATTTTTGGTAGAGATGAGGGTTCACCATGTTGACCAGGCTAGTCTTGAACTCCTGACCTCAAGTGATCCACCCGCCTCAGCCCCTCAAAATGCTGGGATTATAGGAATAAGCTACCACTCCAGTCTGAAGTACATAATTTTTAAAGGAACAATCCAGAAGCCTGAAGCAGAGGTGATGCATGTCCTTTGTTCTTTCACTAAGTGTCCTCACTCACCAGGCTCAGCAGCCAGTGGCCAGCCGGTAGTAGATTCTAGCACTCCATGAGCATGAACAGAGTAGGGGCGGCTGGCATTATTCTTGAATACCACAGTCAGTATATCACCAACTTCTCCTTTGATAAGTGGACCTAATGTAAACAAAAATAAGTAAATAAATAAAGCTTCATTAATGAAGGAGTAGGACAGGGAACATTAAAGAAAGGGACATACATGGGCACTTCATAGAATTAGGAGTTTACCCTGAAAAAACATCCTTCTAAGACCTAGAAGGCATGGCTGGCTCCATTTTTAGATTCAGAAGTCCTTAAACTGTTACTATTACCCACAGGATGAAGGTACTTCAAAGACAAGATTATACTTTCAATTACCTCCACTTTTCCCACCCCTACCCTCTATCTATAACAGCCCTAAGGTCTAAAGAATCAAGGTGCTGTGGAATCATTGATGATAAGGAGTGATAAGTTTGGCAGACAATATAGAATTGAGAGGATCTCTTCAGGAGTCAATGGGTCCCTTCTGTACCATAACTAGAATAAGGGGGAAAACACCTAAAGCAATAGTTAAACAGGGGTACAATGAAAAAACTGATTCCTTGTATATATATATATATTTTTTCACTTTTTGATGTTCCTAAGTTCTCCTGCCCCTAGCATTTATTACAACTTACCATCCTCAGAAACTCATACCTTGAAGATATAGAAAACTCAGTAAAACCTGGTTCATGTTGCAGCAGAATTCATGATTTCCTTCCTCCTCCTTCACTGTTTATTGTCGTGATTGTTTCATAAAATATTCCATAATTCCAGTGTATCATATGAAAACACTGAGAATGGGGAATAGTGAGGCCATCCTGGTACAACATAGCTGCCCTAGGTGCAGATCAGGCTGTTAAACATTAGGAGGGAAGTGGAATTCCCTTACCCAAGATTCCCAAGTGTTCTTCTGGTCCAGTCCTTGGCCGAGGGATCCTGAATGTACCATCAGTGTATTCCCTGAATACAGCTTTCTTGTATCTGGAACCCAGGAGCCCATCCTTGTTGTTCAGGAAAATGTAACCATAACTAGAGGAATCCAAAGAGTACTATCAGCACCTGACCATCCACCCCTCATTTTCATTTGAATATTTATGGAGAAGCTAAGTCAGAACCAGCTGCATGTCACAGATAGAAAAAAAAAAGGGGGGGGGATATATTTCTTTTTTTTCTTTTTAAAAAATTTTATTTATTTATTTTTTTTTTAGAGGGAGTTTCACTCTTGTTGCCTAGGCTGGAGTGCAATGGCACGATCTCGGCTCACCACAACCTCCGCCTCCCGGATTCAAGCGATTCTTCTGTCTCAGCCTTCAGAATAGCTGGGATTACAGGCATGCGTCCCCATGCCCGACTAATTTTTGTATTTTTTAGTAGAGATGGGGTTTCTCCATGTTGGTCAGGCTAGTTTTGAACTCCTGACTTCAGGTGATTCACCCGCCTTGGCCTGCCAAGGTGCTGGGATTACAGGCGTGAGCCACCACGCCTGGTCCCTATTTCTTCTAATGTCAGACTTCTCACCATATTGGCTGCATAACCACAATTAAAGATGGCAGGTATGCCATACACGGTGGCTCATGCCTGTAATCCCAGCACTTTGGGATGCTAAGGCTGGTAGACTGCTTAAGCTCAGGAGTTTAAGACCAGCCTGGGCAACATGGCAAAACCCCATCTCTACTAAAAATAAAAATTAAAAAAATTAGCTGGGTGTAGTGGCTTGTGCCTGTAATCCCAACCACTTGGTTGGCTGAGGCACAAGAATCCCTTGAACCTGGGAGGCAGAGGTTGCTGTGAGCCAAGATCATGCCACTGCACTCCAGCCTGGGCAACAGAGTGAAGCTTTGTCAAAAAAAAAAAAAGAAAAAAGAAAAAAGGATGGCAGGTTTCCTTGTATGCCATCATCCAGATAGAAATTTGGTATATAATTAATACTACAAGAGAACTGAGCTAAGAATCAAAAGCCACAGGCTTTAGCTGCAGCCCTAATGATGTCTTGATGAAATTAGTTTTACAAAAGGGCAAGGTACAAGGTGGCAGGAAAGCATTAACTATGGTGAGGCATAGGAAGGGAATGAAATCTTACAGATTTTATCCTTATAGGATTCTGTCTAGTTTACAAACAGATTTGTCATTTGACATTTCTAATAGGCCTATGGGGTTTAGGTAGGTGCCAGAGGTGTAATCAGTTGCACAGAGATGACAGGACTTATTCTACAAGAGACACTGTTAGCCAGAAAGTGAGCCAGGATGTAGATTCAAGCCTGCTGCTCCTTCCCTCCCTCCTTTTCTAATCCTGTTCTTTCATCTTATACAGCAAAATTTTCAAGATGAGTATACTCAGGCTCAGAGAGAGGAAGTCACTTTTTAAAATTTCCAAAAACTGAAACAATTCAGAAGCAAAATCAAATAACCCCATTAAAAATGGGCAAGAAATGGGTGTGGCGGTGTGTGCCTGTAGTCCCAGCTAATTGGGAGGCCAAGGCAGGAGAATTGCTTGAACCCGGGAGGCGGGGGTTGCAGTCAGCCGAAATCAAGCCACTGCACTCCAGCCTACGTGACAAAATGAGACTCCATCTCAAAAAAAAAAAAAAAAAAAAGCAAGAAAAATAAATCATTCTACCAAAAAGACACATGCACTCATATGTTCATCACAGCACTATTCACAATAGCAAAGACATAGAATCAACCTAGGTGCCCATCAATGGTGGACTGGATAAAGGAAATGTGGTACTTATAAACCATGGAATTCTACGCAGACTTTAAAAAGAATGAAATTATGTCCTTTTCAGCAACATGGATGTAGCTGGAAGCCATTAATTTCTCAGCAAATGAATGCAGGAACAGAAAGCAAAAATGTTCTCACTTATACATTGGGTACTTATGGACATAAAGATGGCAAAAACAGAAACTGGGATGGGGGACAAGGGTTGAAAACCTATTGGGTACTATGCTTACTACCTATGAGATGGGATCTGTACCCCAAACCTCAGCATCACATAATACACCCATGTAACAAACCTGCACAGGTACCCTTATACCTAAAATAAAAGTTGAAATTAATTAAAAGAAAGATTTAACAAGAGACACTGGGGATTACTAAAGGGGGACGGGAGGATGGGGAAAATGGTTGAAAAACTAACTATTGGATAGTATGCTCACTACCTGGATGGCAGGATCATTCATACTCTAAAACTTAGCATTGCACAATATACCCATGTAACAAACCTGCACATGTACTCCCTGAATCTAAAATAAAAGTCCAAATAATTTAAAAAAGTATTCTTACTTGGCCCTACCTGAATGCTAGCAACTAATAATACATTTTTTAAAAACTGATGTAAATGTCTCTTTTCTGGTTTCTTTTTTTTTAAATTAAAAGATCTTGTTAGATGTCTCTCACTGGTTTCTGATCAGAAACAAATGAGAGGAACTAAATAAATAACTGATTTGATACCATTCCTTCTGAAACTATTCCAATCAATAGAAAAAGAGGGAATCCTCCCTAACTCATTTTATGAGGCCAACATCATCCTGATACCAAAGTCTGACAGAGATACAACAAAAAAAAAGAGAATTTTAGACCAATATCCCTGATGAATATCAATGCAAAATTCCTCAATAAAATACTGGCAAACCGAATCCAGCAGCACATCAAGAAGTTTAGTCCACCATGATCAAGTGGGCTTCATCCCTGGGATGCAAGGCTGGTTCAACATACGCAAATCAATAAATGTAATCCAGCATATAAACAGAACCAAAGACAAAAACCACATGATTATCTCAATAGATGCAGAAAAGGCCTTCGACAAAATTCAACAGTCCTTCATGCTAAAAACTCAATAAATTTGGTATTGGTGGAACATATCTCAAAATAATAAGAGCTATTTATGACAAATCCACAGCCAATATCATACTGAATGAGCAAAAACTGGAAGCATTCCCCTTGAAAACTGGCACAAGACAGGGATGCCCTCTCTCACCACTCCTATTCAACATACTGTTGGAAGTTCTGGCTAGGGCAATCAGGCAAGAGAAAGAAATAAAACGTACTCAGTTAGGAAAAGAAGAAGTCAAATTGTCCCTCTTTGCAGATGACATGATTGTATATTTAGAAAACCCCAGCCCAAAATCTTCTTAAGCTGATAAGCAATGTCAGCAAAGTCTGAGGATACAAAATGAATGTGCAAAAATCACAAGCATTCTTATACACCAGTAACAGACAAACAGAGAGCCAAATCATGAATGAACTCTCATTCACAATTGCTTCAAAGAGAATAAAACAGCTAGGAATCCAACTTACAAGGGATGTAAAGGATCTCTTCAAGGAGAACTACAAACCACTGCTCAATGAAATAAAAGAGGACACAAACAAATGGAAGAACATACCATGCTCATGGATAGGAAGAATCAATATTGGGAAAATGGCCATACTGCCCAAGGTAATTTATAGATTCAATGCCATCCCCATTGAGCTACCAATGACATTCTTCACAGAATGGGAAAAAACTGCTTTAAAGTTCATATGGAACCAAAAAAGACCCCGCATTGCTAAGAAAATCCTAAGCCAAAAGAACAAAGCTGGAGGCATCACACTACCTGACTTCAAACTATACTGTAAGGCTACAGTAACCAAAACAGCATGGTACTGGTACCAAAACAGAGATAGAGACCAATGGAACAGAACAGAGCCCTCAGAAATAATACCACACATCTACAGCCATCTGATCTTTGACAAACCTGACAAAAACAAGAAATGGGGAAAGGATTCCCCATTTAATGGTGCTGGGAAAATTGGCTAGCCAGAAGTAAAAAGCTGAAACTAGATCCTTTCCTTACTCCTTATATGAAAATTAATTCAAGATGGATTACAAACTTAAATGTTAGACCTAAAACCATAGAAACCCTAGAAGAAAACGTAGGTAATACCATTTGGGACATAGGCATGGACAAGGTCTTCATGTGTAAAACACCAAAAGCAATGGCAACAAAAGCCAAAATTGACAAATGGGATCTAATTAAACTACAGATTTTCTGCACAGCAAAAGAAACTACCATCACAGTGAACAGGCAACCCACAGAATGGGAGAAAATTTTTGCAATCTACTCATCTGACAAACGGCTAATATCCAGAACCTATAAAGAACTCAATCAAATTTATAAGAAAAAAACAAACAACCCCATCAAAAGGTGGGCAAAGGATATGAACAGACAGTTCTCAAAAGAAGACATTCATACAGCCAACAGACACATGAAAAAATGCTCCTCATCACTCACCATCAGAGAAATGCAAATCAAAACCACAATGAGATACCATCTCCCACCAGTTAGAATGGTGATCATTAAAAAGTCAGGAAACAACAATAGTTGGAGAGGATGTGGAGAAATAGAAACACTTTTACACTGTTGGTAGGACTGTAAACTAGTTCAACCATTGTGGAAGATAGTGTGGCAATTCCTCAAGGATCTAGAACTAGAAATACCATTTGACCCAGCCATCCCATTACTGGGTATATACCCAAAGGATTATAAATCATGCTGCAATAAAGACACATGCACACGTATGTTTACTGTGGCACTATTCACAATAGCAAAGACTTGGAATCAACCCAAATGTCCATCAATGACAGACTGGATTAAGAAAATGTGGCACATATACACCATGGAATACTATGCAGCCATAAAAAAGGATGAGTTCATGTCATTTGTAGGGACATGGATGCAGCTGGAAACCATCATTCTCAGCAAACTATCACTAGAACAGAAATCCAAACACCGCATGTTCTCACTCATAGGTGGGAACTGAACAATGAGAACACTTGGATACAGGAAGGGGAACATCACACACACCGGGGCCTTTTGTGGGTTGGGGGGAGAGGGGAGGGAGAGCATTAGGAGATATACCTAATGTAAGTGACGAGTTAATGGGTGCAGCACACCAACATGGCACATGTATACATATGTAACAATCCTGCATGTTGTGCACAAGTGCCCTAGAACTTAAAGTATAATAAAAAATAAATTTTAAAAAAAGTGATGTATACAACTTCCATGCTGTGTCCTTATAAACGAAGCTGCTTGCCCTAGACTTCTTTCTTTCTTCATGATAGCTGGGAATAGCTACAACTGGAACAGACATCTTGGCCCCAGAAAGGAAAACAAGTGCTGAGGATGATAGGGTTCACCTGCCAGCCCTGAATTGCTCATATTTGTATTATTATGTGAAAAAGAAATAAAATTCTATCATATTTAAATCACTCTGTTTTAGACATTTTCTGCTACATAGCTTAGTCTGTACCTTAATAAATGCAATGCCATTTTGTCAAGGGGCAGCTGAGCTTGAGACATTCAGTCCCTTGAGTAAATCCTGTAAAATTTAAGTCCCAGGGTAAATACTTCAGTTAACTGAAAGAAGAGAGACAAAGATTAAGAGCGTGAAAGTGTGGGCAAGCTTTATTCCCTCACTATGTCAATATAGAAGCGGCACTGAGCTAGAATTCATAAGAGCTGCATTATAGCCCCGTCTCCGAAATCTGTTGGTATCATATTAGGAGACCTGAGATAAGAGTCTCCTCATCTCAGAATTTCAGTATTCTCATTTGCAAAACACTTTTCTAAAAGTGTAATCTCTCCATTTCTGAAGCCTTACCTGTCCTTCTCAGACTGGTTGTGCCATTCCAATTCCCAGCTCCTGTCAGGGCAATAGTCCCACTCTACTTCTTCTGCCATGATATAGTAGATTCTTGCAGCTTGGTAGCGTTGGCGAGGGGTGGCTTGGTGGCCAGGACACTGGGAGACATTATAGATTGCCCTCATCCCTGCTTCTCGATGGCTGCCTGCCTGGCAATAAATCTCAAATGTCCCTGAGGGAGGATCAGAGAGAAAAATCTGACTCAGAACACCCCTGGGTGGTGCCTGGGGGATTTCCTGCCTTTCCCTAGGCATACTGTAGAAAATAATTAGTCTCAGATAGACTCAGATAAGGCTTTTGTCTTAACTACATATAGATAAAAGAGTATTAAAAGTTTATTGAGAGTAATGAGCTCAAAGGTTAAGAGCTCCAGCTCCAAAGCTACATACACTGGGTTTATTAAAACTAAACTCAGACACTAGAATAACCAACTTCTTCCAGGGTGTTTCTAGTTTTAGCACTGTAAGTGCCATATTCCTAGAAACCCCGTAGTACTAGGCAAACTGCCATGGTTGGTAACCCTATATTTCATTTATTATATATAAATCATATACATACATATATAATATATGTGTGTGTGTATATATATATACACACATAAAACCTTGTGGCAATTGCTAAGCCTCTGTGTTTTTCAGTTCCCTCATCAGTAAAATGAGGATTATTTTACTTTATTTGGTTGTTTTACAACTAAACCCAATAATTTGTGAACAGTGCTTAGTATAGAACATATTCAATGCTCAGTTAAGTGATGCTATAAATAAGTAAATATAGCTATAATAATACTTATTCCAAGAAAAACAATGATGAGTTGTTTCCCACCAAGTACCAAAGAAATAAAATAGAATTTAATAGTTAGCTAAAAAAAAAAGAGAACGTCTTGATTGCAGAGGGATGCTTACCTAAGACAGCTTTAGAAGGTCCTTCACTCTTTTTTTACAATGGAATGTGCAGGTAACAGTCTTAAATGTCTGTGTTGTGGAGTTGCCGCGACCGGATCTTAAGCTCCAAATTTCTACCTCAAGGATACTCAAACTCAACGTCGATCAAAGAAGCTAACTTTCGTAGAACATTACTCTCATCGTTTCCTTACTTTGCTGCTCAGTGCTTATTCCATCACTACAAACTCTTCTTCCTGGCTTTCAAAGCCTTCTATGAGTTGGCCCCAAACTACCTATCCAGTTCTACTTCCCACACATTGTCTCAAATTCAACTATCACTCCAACTACACGGAACTCTGACTGCTTCTCTCACACATTTCATTCATTCCTACCTTGAAATCTTCATTCATTTTGCCACCCTCTTTGTGGAACTTACCTGTCCACCCAACCCCCAAGTATCAATGAGAGTCCACTCATTATCCAAGACCCAATTCATGTTTCTTTTCCAGAAAGCCCTCCCTGACTATTTTGGCCCAAACAGAGTTCTGCATTCTTCGCTTCTCCACCCCTAATGCATTTTATATCTAAAGCATATGTTAAAGGGCTAAGTGCCCCTCTCTTTTAAAATGATCCCTTCTACTAGTTTGTAAACACCTTGAAAGAAAGGGTCTGTTCATTTCTTTCCACATCTACTTCTTTTATTTCCCTTACCACCCTTATCTATTGCATCAGTAAATCCTATCAGCAATTCCTTCAAAATTATTTTTTCATTTCCACTGCCTCTTCCCTAGTCCAAGCCACAAGCTTCTCTCACGAGAAAACTACAATAGCCTCCAAACTGTCCTTTCTATTTCTGAAGAGACCAGCTTTATGTCAAGTGTTTGTCAAACTCAGGACTAGGTTAAATTTATTAAAGTGTTGAAGACACTTGTTTGAGGATGTTTTTGCCCCAAAATATGCATGGAATTTACAGGAGTAAAACAAAAGTTTAATAGGAACTGTGTGGAGCTGACAGGTTGTTCTTACAAACACTATTGTCATCTAATGGCTGGAAAAAAAAATACACCATAGGGACAAAAGAAAAGATAACTGCTCCATTATGAAATGCTAGAAATACCTAGAATCTGAAGAAACGTTATAGTCAAACATCTTCATAAAAGGAAGAAAAAGGATATGGAGGGAAGGAGAGATGGAGGGAGGACAAAAGGACAGAAGGAAGGAAGGCAGAAAGGAAAGAATCAAGGAAGGAAGAAATCTATCTAGAGAGAAAGGAAGTAATTAGACCAAAGTTCACAGCAAGTTAATGAAAGAGCCTGAACTAGGGCTCCTGTGTTCTGATTTCCAGGCTGAAATTGTTACATCACCACACACACATACAAACACACACAACGGGGTGGCCGGGAGCAGCAGGGGAGGAGGGGTGTGTCACGGGGAGAAAGAGAGAGAGGGAGGGACCAGAAATGCAAAAGTCTGTAGAAATCCTCAGAGTATCAATTTGATAGCACTTATAAGTGCATTTTATTTACCTTCCTCCCAATAAAAGTACTATATCTAAAAAATCTCTATGTGGTCAAGTCCACTCCCTGCCATGTAAGAACTGCACTAAAGCTGATCAACATCCCAACTTCCCTTCTGTTGTTCCAGAAAAGAGCTTCGTCTACCTTCTACTAACTCTATTCTGCCTGCAGCTGAGTAGGGAACCCAAGTAACCAGAACATGGAGAGCACATTGAAGAAGAAAAAGACAAAAGTGTTTTTAAAAACTTCCTAGAACCGTCAGCATGCCTCTTCTTTTCTCTTCACCATCCCTCCCTCGTCCCGACCCCATTCCTGGCCCTATACCCAATAAAGCTTCTAGGGCCAGCCGCTAAGGCACTTACCAAGGTTGTCAGGCTGCATGATGGCCATGACAAAGGTATGAGGAAAGAGCATGGCTGCACCCTTCCTCATGCCCTGAAGCTGCACAGTGTTGCCCTGGAACATGACTCCGTGCACATCAGTCTCTGTGCCCAGGCCGAGCAGGTGCCAGGCCACTGTGTCACCCTTGCACATGTCCAGCCTGGGCAGGTTGGAGAACAGAAACCCATTAATGGCTGGAAAACAAAAACACAAGACAAGATGGGGAGATGAGACCAGACTACTCCAGCATTGGCCAGCAGCATGGCATCAGCTATGTACTATGGTTTCACACAACTTGAAACTGCTGAGTCATCCTCAATACCTCTGCCTTCTTCTCTAATCCACTTTAACTCTACTCGTGATTATCTGTGTCTTTGGGATGCGCACTCAACTGTCCTTTCTTGCCTCACCTCCACCATGATCCACATCCTGACAACATTGAACCACTACCACACACACACACACACACACACACACACACACACACACACACACCAATCTCTCCTATTCCTTATTTCTTGAAACTCTCCTTCCTTGGTTTCTGTGGCAACATACTTTCTGGTCCCTTTACAACTACTCTGATTGTTCCTTTTCTACATTGATCTCATTTTCCACCCCTCCATAATGTGTTGGGGATCTGAAAATTCCATCTTCAGCTCTCAACCTGTTTCCTCCTCTTCATCTTCACTGCTACTGCCCTAGTTCTGGCCCTCATCCTCCCTGGCCTGAACTCCTACAATAGCCTCCTCTCTGGTACTCCTACCTGAAATCCGTCCTCCCATCCTCTTACACACACACACACACACACACACACACACACACACACACCATTGTCCTTATCTATGAGCTCTATTTTTCTCTGCATTACCGAAACTTTAAACATTGTAGGTGCTTTGACAATACCTGTTGACTTTTCACATAGTTTCCTCTTTCTGGAATAAACTTCCCTTATGGTCTCTTTCTATGGCATCCTACCACTTACCCATCGTATCTTTGTTCAGATATCCTCTGTAAATCAGTTATAACTCTCTCTTTGATCCATGAAACTTTTATCCCACAAAATTCTGCAGTATCAGTTGCCGTGGAATGTAATTGATATACTTTCTGGTGATTTACTTACAAATCTATTTCCTGCACTGGATTGACATAACAGGAAGCATGTCATTTTTTTTCTATATCTATGTGACTGCCTGAGCACCTAGCACATTACCTAGTACCAATTAGGCACTCAGTAAATTCTAACTGGAATGAACTTTGCTCATGAGACAGTTTTACTTTTTCCAAATGATGAAACTAACTAGTAATGGGAACCAAGAGATGGAGCATTTCAAGTGAAGGGAATAGCACTGCAAAAGCATGACATCAGCATGTTCACAAAGAAAAATAGCCCCAGTTGGCTGGAGTATGGGGTGGGGGAGCAAAGGTACTAAAATATAAGGAAGAGGGAGATAAGATTGGAAAGGTATCATCTGGCTTATTCTTCACAATCCCTTGTAGATTTCTTGTGCACAATCCTCATTTTGCAGTACTTTCTTCCAGTGTCCCCCATACTGTGTAACACAGGACACAGCACCCAGAGGTACTAAGTATAAGATCTGTTGTGTTTGGTTTAACCTCTCAATCTATCTCGCCTCTTGGACAGAGATGACCAACAAAATCAGTGTTTTCAGGATTGGTCATGATTACGGTTAAAGTTAGATTTTACTTGGGACCCCTCAATTTAGCCCAGGGCAAAAGTACTCCCAATACCATGCATCCGATTGGAGTCTTGGAAGCCCTCAATATCCTCTGAAAGCAGTCGGAAATCCAACATAGCAGCTGCTTGATTGGCATTGCTGTACCAGCTCTTGTTCTCATCCAACACAGTGAAGAGAAGAAAGAATTCTTTATCCACCCCTTTCTGCAGGCCCAATAGAAGAAAGTAGAGGGAAAAATAACAATGGTTTCAGCAGTTGTGGACTGTGTCGTTACAGATCAAGGGATGCCAGATTCTTTCCCATTTCCTTTTCCCATTTTGAGCCCATACCTCCTATCCAGAGCTGCAGCAGTTTTTCCTTAGGTAACCTCAAATTGCAGATGAGAGAAGAAGATCAGAATAAAAGGACAAGCCTGACAGGGAAGAACGTATGAAAGTGGGCAGGGAAGGAGCATAGGATAAGACATAAGAGGTATAGAGTGTAAAAGAAGAGAGCTGGGAATCACCTGGGGAGAGGAATGAGGGGAGGTGGCTAGAAAAGCAGGGGGGCATCTTGGGGGAAAACCAGAAAATAAAAGATAAGTAATATCAGTATTAATTATTGTTACCACTAACATTTACTGAGTGCTTACTACGTGCCAGACCCTGTGCTAAGCACTTTATATGGATTATTTTAATTAATCTTCACAGAAACCCAAGGTGTCTTCTCCCATTGTTATGCCATTTTTACAAATGAGGAAATGGAGTCGAAGAGAAGTAGCTCAACCAGTGTTATACAGCTGGAAATCGTGGGCTGAATACAAAAGAAGACAAGCAAACATTAAAGCAGATTTACCAATCAGGAGCAAGGTTTAGGGGCCACCAAGGTGAGTGAGAGGGAGAGGGAGTAGGAGAGGGAGAGGAAGGGAGGGAAGGAGGGAAGGAAGGAGGGAGGAAAGAAGGAGATGATGAAAGGATATCGTGAATTATCTGCAAGGCTAAAGAAGATATATATTTGTCAGTACAAAAAATAACATGCAAGATAGCATGAGGTCACCAACTATTAATTTCTGATGGACCAGCTTGATTATTTTTCCTCTATTCCATAAACTTTAGAACCCAGTTCCATGCTTAACTCCTATCCAGCAACCCAGCTTCATCCTTCTCCCAGCAGGCTTCCTAGCCAGATAACCCCGACAATACCTGCTTGCCATCTGCACCCAAGGCACCAGCCCTGCACACAAGCAGTGGGCCCACCAGGCCAGAATTTGTGTCTTTTATGGGATCTGCGGCAGAGAAGTACATCCAGGTGAGACAAGCAGGATCCTGAGCAGCGGGACCGGCATGCGGGGGGACTGTCCAGCGGTATGTTACTTTCTCAAAGGGCTTGGCAACCAAGCCAGGGTGAGATGAGCCTGTAGGGAAAATATGGGACTAATTACTTAGATTGACTAGAATGAGAATCATCAGCTCCAAACAGTGAAATAAAGATTATGAACTACAAAGGCATTTTGGAGCAGCAGTAGCACCAACATGGAATATTGAATATTGAGGAGAACTCTGGTCAAGGAGTCAAGAGATGAGTTTATTTTCTCGTTCTGCCACTACTTGCTATATGAAATGCAGCAATTTAATCTTCCCTATGTTTCAGTTTTCCAAAATCATAGGACCTTGGGACTAAAAGGGACTTTAAGTCTTATTTGGAACATCTCTCACTTGAAAACATATATTAATCTGCTCTTACATCCCTACTTCTGCTTAAAACTCTCCAGTGATGAGGAACTCACTACCTGCCATTATAGCCCATGTCATCTTTGAACAGCTCTGATTATTTAATATTTTTTTATTTTAACATGTATTATGTACATGTGGGTGTGTATATGTTATGTATGTATGTATATATATACACATATATATATATAAAAAACACTAAGGCTGTAATTTCTAAATGGACACAAGACATGGTCAAGCAATGCACAGACTTTCTTCAAATTTTCACGCCATCAGTAATTAAAGAAGTACAATTGAAAATAGCTAGATAACTTTTTTACAAATTAATTTAGCAAAGATTTTACAAATTGTAATAATGCATGATGGTAAGAAGTGGTTTAGATGGCAACTGCCCTACTCACTCATCTATAAAGAGTGTAAATGTAAAAGGGAATAACACTTTTGGAAAAAATGTAGACAAAATTTGAAAAAAAAATGTAGACAAAAGTGTAGACAAAGCTAGTTATTTAAAAGGTTCATATCCACAAGTAGACTAGTATAAGCAATAAATACTGAATGTTCAACATAAAATAATCAAACAAACATAAATCAAATCAACAGTGAGTTTTGTTGATGTTGTCATTTGCCTAGAAGACTGCCATTTCGACAATATTGAAAAGATTTCCCCATCGCTGATGAGGTTGTCAGAAAAGGAGCCCTCCTCAGGTACTGCTAATGGAACTCTAAACTGATAGGGCTGCAAATCTTTCCAGAGAGTAATTTGGGTGTAGGTACCAAAAATTTTAATGTACATATCCTCTGATATAGCAATTCCTCATCTTAAAAACATATTCTGAAGAAAGGTTTATAAAAATGTTCAAAGAAACATATGGAAGGATATTTGTAGTATGGCTTATAACAAGGGGCTATAATTTAGGATGGTTTTAACCTATCTTTTCTTATTCATTCATTATTTCTTACTCTTCAAATTTTTGAATACACAGAAAACTTTAAAAAACAGTGCAATGATCACCCTGTCACCTAGAATCTATTGCTAACATTTTGCCATCTTTATCCAATCTATGTATATGTACATCTACACACACATACACAGTTTTTGTTGGTTTGCTTTTGTTGAATCATTTGGAAGTAGAATGCAAGCATCATGATATTAGCAAGCATCTCCTATGTCACTATAATGCCATTATTCCACCTAAGAAAATTCCCTAATAACATCTAATATCCAGTCTATATCAAGAATTTTGCAATCATCTCCAAAATGTCTCCTGAAGCTATTTTTACAAGCAGAATCAATCAAAATTTGCACATTCCATTTGTTATGTCTCTAATCCCCCTATTGATGGTATTGACTTCTTGAAGAGACTAGACCAGTTGCCTTATAGAATGTTCATTCTAGATTTGTCTGCAACTTTGCTCTTTATGCTTTCAGTTTTTATTTTATATTTTAGCTAGAATTAGCATGCATTAATATTCTCAGATAAAGTTAAAAATTAATTACACAATACTCTCACTTCTAAGATTCTCTCCTGATACAGTAATCCAAAATGCAAGCTAAGATATATGCATTCATTCATTGCAACCTGACTTACAATATTCAAAAATACTGATAAAACCTACATGTCCAAGCAATAGAGGAAAAAGTAAATAAATTATGACAAATCCTTGAGATAAAATGTTATATAGTCATCAAAATGTTTGTAGCATTATAATGGCATGGAAAAACAAACACAATACAATGGTAAGTGAGGATAGTAGGATGCGAAACTGTATAAACCATATGATCACATATCTCTATATACAGACTTGTATAAACACATAAAAATATTTAAAGGTATATCAAAATTTATATAACTGTCTATAAATGATGTTTATTTACTTTGTAATTGTCTGCTTTTCAGAGTCCTATAATACACTTATGTTTAGAATTAGGATATATTTAAAAGAAATTTTATCTTATTATTGAAGCCTAGCTCTGTTTTACTATTATATTTTTCATTCATTCAACAACATCCACATAAGGGAACTATTTCTGCCTACTTCGTCCTCCCCATCCCCCATTTATTTGTTTTCTAGAGACATCTGGTACCACCTAGAGCCCACATTTACTAGAAACCCTGTTGACTCACCATCATTGTACACAGTGCCTTCATAGTCTTTCTCATAAAAGACCCCATGGGGCTGCATGCTGAATGGCTGGGAGGCACGATTGTAGAAGACCACCTGAATGGTGTCACCCACCTCAGCCCGGATCACTGGCCCTGGAAAATGGGAAGGAGAGATAATGAGAATGACGAAAGGGATAAACAGGGAGGAAGGAAATGGAAGAAGAAGGAGGGAAAGAAAAGGAAAGTGAAAGTGAAGAAGAAAATAAAAAACTCTTTTCTTTGTAATAATAAGAATAATCCCTTTCAAGTGTACTGCAATTTACAGTTACAGAAAACACTGGAAAACCCATTATCTTATTTTGATTCTCAAACATCATTTTAAGGCATATAGGGCAGGAATTATTAACTCCAATTTACAGATGAGAAAATTTCAGCTGAGAGAGGTGGAATTTACCTACGCAAATTTAAATGGTTGATTAGCCATTCAGCCAGGACCAGAGGCCAGGAATTTCTCTCATCCCACTGCCAGCTCCAATCTAATTTTCACTTACTTTATTGTCCCAGATCCCATAGCTACATCTCTTGGTGGGCCTATCTAAGATCTGTGCTCGCCTCAATCTGAAACCAATTCTGAGCAAAGAGAATTATTATATCTTCTATTCAGGCACTGGGCTAGGTAATCTAGCCACAACTCCTGGACTCTTCTGAACTTCACTACCCGCCACATATAATCTAGCTTAGGTCACCTTTGAAGCAGACCAAAAGTACCAAAACTGGGCACCTATTCTGGCTCTAACCCTTGGTCAGAGTTTCTACCTTGGTTTCCTATTCAATTTCCACATCTAATGTTTCACCTCTTCTCAAAGACTGGGCACTCATACTGAAGTCCAGCCAATGACAATTGCTTCACGCTGACCACCATCTCTCTTTCCTGTGGTGGATGTCTCCTCATTATATCTGCCTATCCAGCTGCTGTAAGATCTATTGTCCATTATCAGATCTAGAATCAACTGGCACACACCTATCCCAAGTATGGTCCATTATATTAATTTCTCAAGTTTTTTCCATCTGGCCTATTTTATTTTCTGGTTCCATCATGTTACTAACCCACATCTAACCGTGGTTTAGCCCTTCTAGATACCTTCTTCGAGTTCAGACACTAAGCCTATTTCGCATTCCTCCTATTTCAAGTATGTCTGTATGTCATGCCAATCTGCTACTGTCCCCAGATTGCTGAGAACATATACAGTCTTAATTCCTCATGTAGCCCTTTAGGAATATTTTTAGACAAGGAATTCTAAAAGTGTTTACTGTACATCACTGGTATTGGAAGACATTCACTGAAAAAAAGTGGAGATTCATGATAAACAAAAATAAACCTAAGGCTCTTAGAAATCCTGTAGCATAAAAAGCACAATTTAACTGCTTAATTTAGTGATTTTACAAACACATTCAGACTCATAACCCTTTTTCACAAAACAATCGTCTCATAAGACTCACTTTGGGAGATACTAGTCTATACCGTGCTCCTAAGTGATGTCCAGGCCTCAGCTTCAAAGTCTTCCTCAATTCAATTATCTGGCTCTAGTAAATGAATTTCAGAATTAAAAAATTCCTCACCCAGGATTCCAAGATGCCTATCTTCCTCCAACTGCATCTTCTCTTGGAATGTCTCATCTTGAAAGGCTTCATATCGCACTTTCCAGTAAGTGCCCCCAATTCGGCTGGAGCTCTTCTGGAAAAACTTATCTGAGATACTGATGTATAAAAAGGAAAATATGATACGATTTCATTTGGTATCAAATAGACTCCCATCTCACCCTTAGTCTCATCAAGTTATGAATCTTTATGTTTAGGAAGGACTTCAGAGCTCATCTAAGTTAACTCCCACCAGTGAAGATACCTTCTTTGGCGACACCACTAGAAAGTTATATACAGCTTCTGCTTGAGCCTTTCCAAAAATAGGAAACTCATATCCAGAGGAGACAATCTCCCTTACTGTTGGGTATTTTAAATTATTGGAATTCTATTTTAGCGTAAATTGGAATATTCTTGCTTATAATTTCCAGGCACTGGGACCAGTTCTGCCCCTCAGAGATTCATAGTCTACATCTGTCGTTAATCATCCTTAGGCATTAATAATCCTTTCACTCCAAAATGAAAGCCCACTATGTTAATAAGCCCAGTTCTAAATCCTGGAATCCATGCTGAGACTCAAACACCAACTTTCCTAAGTTTTCTCCAGATTTACTCTATTATTTCCTGCTAGAAGTATAACCATGAAGGACCTTCTCCCAACCCCTCTCTTAGTTGTCTATCAAGCACCTCCTCTGTGGAAGACCTATCATCATCAATTGCCCAGTGAGTGGTATGACTTAAGACCCAGCAACTGAGTAGGGCACTAACCTCCTACTCTTTCTTGCCCACATCTGGATCATGAATGAGGCAGGAGAACTTGGAGAAATTCCTTGAAAAGAATGGGCATGTGATAGCCAAAAAGCAGGTTGCCTCTCTTCCTACATTCCTCAGAGTGCTTTTTATACTCCTGCTCAAACGCCTCATTCAGACTATAGAAAATAAATGAAGGAGCAAGGAGGTAAATAATGGGTAAAGTGAAGAAACCTGGAAAAACAGCTATTTCAACTGATACAAGAACTGGTCCCACCTGGACTTTCCTTTATGAAAATGGCCAGGAATTATAGTAGGACCAACTTCAAACTCTGCTTGGACTCTTTGTGGGGATATGGAATAATCCCACAAAAAGCTTTGTTACCTGTATCTCCCCAAGAGCAAGCTCTCCAGGGGCCACAAGAACTTGGCTAACAGTTGGTTCATGTAATCCCAGTCAGACAATGATTTCGATCCCCGAGTAAAGTGAGAGATTTCTAGAAGAAAGATAGTAAGTGTTTGGAGTTGGACCCAGAAGTAGAGAGGGATCCCATTGCCTCTTACCTGCCTGGCTCTCTCAAATTCTTCCCAGTACTCCCATCATGCCCCATCGGGCCATAGTTCCATTGAATCTCATGGGCTTCAATGAAGTACTGTCGAACTTTGCCTGTGAGCAGGTCCACAGGATGGGCCATGGAGCAAGACTTGACGTTGTAGAGTGCCTGCATGCCATCTGAAGGAAGAACATTATGGCTGACCCCATTCTATCCAATAGGATTTTAACGCAGAGGACTCACCTTCCTCCTTCTGTGAGTGTTTCCTCCTCCCACCCTCCACTAATCTCTACTCCTGCTCCAAAAAGGGCCACTTTCTCTCACTCTTAAAATGCCTGACTGAGAGAGAGAGTCCAGGTTAGAATTCAAGTACCTCCACTTGCTTATACCACCACTGATGCATTTACTAGATCTTCATTCCTGCCTCTGAATATAGACTCACATTGTAGCAACATCACAGAGACGGAAGTAAGGAAACGAGTTCAAGCCCAAGCTTTAAGCACTATCTATAGGACCTTAGGCAAGTCACTTCCTCAATCTGAGCTTCCCTCTTTTGCCAAAGGAGAGAATAGGAAAGTCTACCTCATGCGGCTGGTAGGAGCATCAAATTTAAAATAGGGGTTAATTATTTATAAATTGGGAAGCTCCCAAAATAATAGAACATCTTCTATCAGTGGAGATAAAGCTTCAGACTTGGGACTGTAAGGAAAATGTAGATTCTAAGTAGTGTTTTCAAATGTGGAATATACTACATTGGGTCATAATGGCAATGGATAGTACTGTCTTATATTGGCTTAGCAACTTATAGAGGTCACTTAGTATATTATTTTATTAGAGTCCCACAACATCCCAGGGAGATTTGAAATCTGTAAATTAGAAACCTGAGGTATGATGAAGGGAGTGGAAAAAATATTCTTTTTCTTCAACATGTATTATGTTAGGTAGGTTCTGTGTCAGGTGTTTTACATATTTTTTAAAATTTCAGTCCCAGGGAGTACATATGTTACCCCTATCAATCTTTACAACCATTGTATGAAATACACTTTTAATGTCCCCTTTTGCAGATGAAGAAAACTAAAGGTCAGACAGGTTAAATAACTTGCCAAGGTTGCACAGCTAGTCAGAGGTGGAGTTGAGACTTAAATTCCCATCTTTCAACTACAGATCTTAAGTGTTCATTTTATTTTCTTATATCTACTATCTTGGTTACATCATCCCCCTATTCTCTAAGACTCAAAATCACATTTTTACTCTAAAACCTCATTACAATTTTATACATCACTACTGCTATTAAGAGGCTCAGAGAAGTGACATGATTTATCAAAGGTGGCTAAACAAGTGATAGAACCAGGATTTGAATCCAGGCATGTCTGTCTGTAAGGTCCATGCTTATTCCACTATCATGCTGCCTCTCTAACCCCAATTCATATTTATAGTCTCTTACCTAAGAAGCTTTGGGGCTAAGACATACCCTGGATAATGGAGCACATGTAACTGGCCCCTATTGTGTCAAACCTAACACCTAAGATTTATTATCCTATTAGTCTACGACTCCTAACCTACTCAAATCCACTTCAAGAACTCGCATGTCATTTTTGTGACACCCATTCTAATTTACCATAAATCAAATAATTCTAGAAAATGAAAGCTGAATAGGATTTAAGAGGCTATTTAGACAAACTTTCCCATTTTACAGATGTGGCAAATGTGACCTAGATATGGAAAGGCACCTGTCTAAAGTCATATAAAGTTTTTCACAAACCTGAGACTACAATTCAAACCTAATCACGTATCTACTATTCTTTCCATTGCCTCATATGCTCTTCCTCTCCTCTGACGCATCTGATGCTCCTCAATACATTGCTCTGCAATGACATTACTTTAATGTTTCTCCCTTTGAAAATGAAACCTTCCACTCCTATTGCTATTGAGTTCCAACCAGAGTGTAACTATGTACCCACAATACACCATGATCTCCTACAGAAATGTTACTCTCTTTTAATTAATCTCTCCTTTACTCCCTGTTCAATATTGAAAATGTCTCCAGGCATTAATTCTTTAGAATTCTAAGCAAATAACAAAACGCTGATTAAAAGTCTACCTATTCATCCCCAAGCTATCTTATGTTCAAGGTGGGGAAGATTAAACACAGAGAAATGTGCCCAAAGTTACCCAGCAAGTTTCACAGCAGATTCAGGAAAAAAACCTGGGTCCCCTGACTTCTAATCTAGTGTGCTATCCTTTATCCCAAGATGCCTCAACTGGAAGACTTATCTATGGCTTCAGGCCAGAAGCCCAGCCTCCTTTGACCATTATCGTACCTCTGTCTTACAACCCAAGGGTCAGAAATCTTGGATCTCACCTCGAAAGTGACTGTTCACTTGACAGCTAACTAACCAGGTACCAGGTTCCCAGGGCACCATCTCGGCAGTCACAAAGGTGGCTGGAAAGATCTGAGCCACATCAGTGTGGTGTCCACGGGTAGTCAGCATCTGTCCATGGAAAAATGCTGTGTGGACATCAACTTCATTGCCCATGCCAAACAAGTGCCAGGCCACACGTCTCTGTGCACACATGTTCAGCTCTGGTAAATTCCCAAAAACAAAGCCATTGATTGCTGCAAAAGAAAATCGAAGGAAAATATCAAGATTAGGAAAGGACACCCGAATGGAAGAAGCCTTACCATTTGACAGTAATAGATGACATTTAAATGAGGTTATAAAGAGCACACTGTGTTGACCATATCTTCTTTAAATCTCAAAAACATCCCTGAGAAATAGGCAGATATCATTAGTCTCATTAAAAAAAGAGAGAGAGAGAGAAAAAAAAAACAAGGCTTAGAGAGGTGAAGTTACTTCTTTCCCAATGCCATAGAGCTAATAAATTCTTAAAGCCAATATTCCAAACTAGAAATGTGAAGAAGCACTCTAAGGAATTTAGTTATTTTGCAGGCTATTATTTCAGGGTGGTTTCATTCTAAAAATTTCAACAGGACAATTGTCAAACTGGCTGACTAATTAACATGGCTATTATAATCAATTGGCATAAAATTCAAGAGAAAGTTGAGCTGTCCAAGCCATCCTTTACATCTTCCTTCTGAATTTCCGCCTCATTTTGGGGCTGTATGGTTTTTAGCCCACCCCTGTCACCAGTGGCCAGTAAATGACTTCCTTAATGAAATAAAAACAAAATCGACTTGTTTATATTCCTAAAATCAGTTCACTATTCATGCCTCAGATCTTCTGTGCCTTTAGTTTCTTTTTTAATTTAATTAATATGGTCAATGCCCTTATAGACATAAGCACAGAGTAGGATGGGAGATATAAACAAGGTAGCTTGAAAGCAACCATTTTTCTCCTCAAAGTGGATAATTTTGCTAACTTCTTCCTTTTTAAAACAAATCAATATTAATTAATTGTATCAGTGGGAAACCCACAGCAAAGTAATTGAGTATATACTATATAACTTTAGGCTGTGTGCTATTCCACAGGCCGTCATCAGCCTGTGTGCTATTCTACATTATGAGGCAGAATAGCCTAAGGGCAAGAGCACAATCTATGTAGTCAGAGAGATCAGGGTTGGAATTTTAGCTGTGCCATTTATCTGCTGCATAATCTTAGGAGCCTTCGTGTCCTCACATGTAAAACAGGGAAGAGCCATCTACTACTCCTTGTCCTTGTGATGACTAAAAAGGATTATGTATGTGAAAGCATCCACCAAATACTAGGCCCAGTGGATACCCTCCAACAATGTTCCCTGTCACAATGTGGCCACCTTTTCCCAACTCACCATGCATCTTATTGCTCTCCTGAAATGTTTCATTTTCTTTGTCCACTGAAGCAGGATCTGAGCAGTAAGTGGCAATGTTCTCATCGAGATGCCAACTGAGGTTCTCATCTACCACACTGAAGAGCAGGAAGAAATCATGGTCTACATCCCGCCGTTGAGGAGGGGAGTTCCCATCCAGGGCTCCTAGAGCAAGTAAGAAAGTTTCCCTTGAGAAAATCCTTTCCTTAGCAATAGTAAGTTGAAAGGGGTACTCATAAGAAAGGAATAGAAAGAGAGGGGCCTTAAGAATCTGTAAGCAACAGAAAAGCAGATATAACCTTCTTGGGTTAATTTCTATTTCCGAACTCCCCATTTAAAACCACCAATTCAGTTGAACCTAGGACTTGATGTTAAGACACATAGAATCTACAATAATTCCCTCCCACCATCCCTGCCTATGTCTTCAACCCAGGGCCTAAACCTGACCACATTCCTGCCACCCTCTGGTCTTCAAGTCTGACTCTTCCTGGAGCATGTCCTATTACCAGCAAAATCCTCCCAAACCCTGATGACCACACTTTCAATCTTATCCATATCTAAACTCTTACCACATATCTGATTTCAATGTGACTTGACTCCTATAATGACTAATTTGAGATTTAAAAGTGAAACAACAAAAAATAAAAAGGAGAAAAGTTCGGTGTTTTGTTGTTTTTAATAACAATAATTTTAAAAAAGGTTCCTACGATCATCATGGTGGACAAGAGTCAGGACTAGATTGCAGCTCAGACTTGAACGGACAGAGCAGCATGTGGAGGCTTGTATCATGAATTTTAGCTCCAGCACCCTGCATGAACACACCAGGAATCCCAAGAAGACCCACAGACCCTCTGAAGGAAATGGACTGCTCCTGCAGGACTCGGGAGACACCCCAAATACTGCACTGGTATTCACAGCAGAGAGACCCATACACAGTTCACATCACAGGACTCTGTGCAGACAACCTCCAGTATCAGTCCAGAGTCAGGTAGACTTGCTGGGTGGCTAGACCCAAAAGAGAGACAACAATCACTGGAGCTCAGCTCACAGGAAGCCGCATCCATAAAAAAGAAGGGAGAGATCAAGGGAACACCCTTTGAGACAAAAGAACCTGAAGAACAGCCTTGAGCCCTAGACCTTCCCTCTGACAGAGCTCACTCAAATGAGAAGGAACCAGAAACCCAACTCAGGTAATATGACAAAACAAGGTTCTTTAACACCCCCAAAAAATCACGCTAGCTCACCAGCAATGGATCCAAACCAAGATTTAAAAAAAAAAAAAAAATCCCTGATTTACCTGAAAAAGAATTCAGGAGGTTAGCTATTAAGCTAATCAGGGAGGCACCAGAGAAAGGTGAAGCCTAATGAAAGGAAATAAAGAAAAAACAACAACAGCTACAAAAATAAGAAGTGAAGGGAGAAATATTCAAGGAAATAGATAGCATAAAGAAAAAACAATCAAAACTTCAGGAAACATTGGACACACTTATAAAAATGCGAAATCCTTTGGAAAGTCTCAGCAATAGAATTGAACAAGTAGAAGAAAAAAATTCGAAGGCTGATGACAAGGTCTTCAAATTAACCCAATCCAACAAAGACAAAGAAAAAAGAATAAGAAAACATGAACAAAGCCTCCAAGAAGTCTGGGATTATGTTAAATGACCAAACCTAAGAATAATTGCTATTCCCGAGGAAGAAGGGAATTCTAAAAGTTTGGGAAACATATTTGGAGGAGTAATAGGGGAAAACTTCCCTGGCCTTGCTAGAGACCTAGACATCCAAATACAAGAAGCACAAAGAACACCTGGAAAATTCATCACAAAAACATTATCCCCTAGGGACATTGTCATCAGGCTATATAAAGTTAAGACAAAGAAGGAAAGAATCTTAAGAGCTGTGAGACAAAAACACCAGGTCACCTATAAAGGAAAACCTATCAGATAAACAGCATATTTCTCAGCAGAAACCCTACAGGCTAGAAGGGATTGTGGCTCTATCTTCAGCTTCCTCAAACAAAACAATTACCAGCCAAGAATTTTGTATCAAGCAAAACTCAGCATCATATATGAAGGAAAGGTACAGTCTTTTTCAGACAAACATATGCTGAGAGAATTTGCCACTACCAAGCCACCACTACAAGAACTGCTAAAATGAGTTCTAAATATTTAAACAAATCCAGAAAATACATAAAAATGGAAACTCTTGAAAACATAAATCAATCACACAGGACCTATGAAACAAAAATAAAATTCAAAAAGCAAAAACAAAATAAAACAAAACAAAAAAAAACCCAAGGTACACAGGCAACAAATAGCACGATGAATGCAATGGTACCTCATATCTCAATACTAACATTGAATGTAAATGGCCTAAATGCCCCACTTAAAAAATACAAAAATGCAAAATGGATAAGAAATCACCAACCATCTCCTGCTTCAGGAGACTCACCTAACACATAAGGACTCACATAAACTTAAAGTTAAGGGGTGGAAAAAGGTATTTCATGCAAAAGGAAACCAAAAGTGAGTAGGAGAAGTTATTCTCATATCAGACAAAACAAACATGAAAGCAACAACAGTTAAAAGGGACAAAGAGGGACATTATATAATGGTAAAAGGCCTTGTCCATGAGGAAAATATTACAATCCTAAACATATATGCACCTAACACTGGAGGTCCCAAATTTATAAAGCAGTTACTAATAGACCTAAGAAATGCCATACACAGCAACACAATAATAGTGGGAGACTTCAATACTCCATTGACAGCACTAGACAGGTCACCAAGGCAGAAAGTCAACAAAGAAACAACAGACTTAAACTATACTTTGGAACAAATAGGCTTAACAGATATATACAGAATATTTCATCCAACAAACGCAGATTACACATTCTATTCAACCGCGCATGGAACTTTCTCCAAGATAGATAATATGATAGGCAATAAAACAAGCCTCAATAAATTTAAGAAAATTGAAATTATATCAAGCACTCTCTCGGATCACTGTAGAATAAAACTGGAAATCAACTCTGAAAGGAACCTTCAAAACCATGGAAATAAATGGAAATTAATCTGCTCCTGAATGAGCATTGGGCAAAAAATGAAATCAAGGTGGAAATTTAAAAATTCTTCGATCTGACTGACAATAATAACACAACGTATAAAAGCCTCTGTGATACAGCAAGAGTGATGCTAAGAGGCAATTTCATAGCTCTAAACGCCTACATCAAAAAGATTCAAAGAGTGCAAACTGACGTTCTAAGGTCACACCTCAAGGAACTAGAGAAACAAGAACAAACCAAACCCAAACACTAGAGATGAAAGGAAATAACCAAGATCAGAGAAGAACTAAAGGAAATTGAAACAAAAAAAAATACAAAAGATAAATGAAACAAAAAGCTGGTTCTTTGAAAAAAATAAATAAAATTGATATACCACTAGCAAGATTAACCAAGAAAAGAAGAGAGAAAATCCAAATGATCTCATTAAGAAATGAAAGGGGAGATATTACAACTGACACCACAGAAATACAAAAGATTCAAAGCTACTATGAACACCTTTATGCACCAAACTAGAGACTCAAAAGAGATAGATAAATTCCTGTAAAAATACAATCCTTCTAGATTAAACCAGAAAGAATTTGATACCCTGAATACACCAGTAACAAGCAGCAAGATTAAAATGGCAGTTAAAAAATTACCAACCAAAAAACTCCAGGACTAGATGGATTCACAGTGGAATTCTACCAGACATTCAAAGAAGAATTGGTACCAATCCTTTTGACACTATTTCACAAGAGAGAGAAAGAAGAAACTCTCCTTAATTGATTCTATGAAGCCAGCAACACCCTAATACCAAAACCAGGAAAGAACATAACCAGAAAAGAAAACTAGGACCGATATCTCTGATGAACATAGGTCCTAAAATTCTTAGCAAAATACTAGCTAATGGAATCCAACAACATATCAAAAAGATAATCCACTGTGATCAAGTGGGTTTCATACTAACTTGATGGGTATGAAAGGGATGCAAGAATGGTTTAACATATGCAAGTCAATATATGTGATGCACCACATGAACAGAATTATTATTATTATTATTATTATTATTATTATTATTATACTTTAAGTTCTAGGGTACATGTGCATAACGTGCAGGTTAGTTACATATGTATAATTGTGCCATATTGGTGTGCTGCACCCATCAACTCGTCAGCACCCATCAACTCATCATTTACATCAGGTATAACTCCCAATGCAATCCCTCCCCCCTCCCCTCTCCCCATGATAGGCCCCGGTGTGTGATGTTCCCCTTCCCGAGTCCAAGTGATCTCATTATTCAGTTCCCACCTATGAGTGAGAACATGCACCACGTGAACAGAATTTTTTAAAAATCACATGATCCTCACAATAGATGCAGAAAATGCATTCGACAAAATCCAACATTCCTTTATGATTAAAACTCTCAGAAAAATTGGTATACAAGGGACAAACTCCAATATAATAAAAGCTATATATGACAAATCCACAGCCAATATTATACTGAATGTGGAAAACTTGAAAGCATTCCCTTTGAGACCTGGAATAAGACAAGGATGCCCACTCTCACCACTCCTCTTCAACTTAGTACTGGAAGTCCTAGCCAGAGAAATCAGACAAGAGAAAGAAATAAAGGGCATCCAAATCTGTAAAGAGGAAGTTAAACTGTCACTGTTTGCTGATGATATGATAGTTTACCTTGAAAACCCTAAATTGGACTCCTCCAGAAGCTGCTAGAACTGATAAAAGAATTCAGCAAAGTTTCTGGATATAAGATAAATATACACAAATCTGTAGCTCTTCTATACACTACCAGTGACCAAGCAGAGAATCAAATCAAGAACTCAACCCCTTTTACAACAGCTGCAAAAACAAACAAAAAAACAAACAAATAAATAAATACTTAGGACTATACCTAACTGAGGAGGTGAAAGACCTCTACAAGGAGAACTACAAAACACTGCCGAAAGAAATCATAGATGACGCAGACAAATGGAAACACATCCTTGCTCATGTTTGGTTAGGATCAATATTGTGAAAATAACCACACTGCCAAAAGCGATCTACAAATCCAATGCAATTCCCATTAAAATACCACCATCATTCTTCACAGAATTAGAAAAACAATTCTAAAATTCATACGGAACCAAAAAAGTGTCCGCATAGCCAAAGCAATACTAAGCAAAAAGAACAAATCTGGAGGCATCACACTACCTGATTTCAAACTATACTATAAGGCCATTTCACCAAAACAACATGGTACTGCTATAAAAATAGGCACTTGGACCAATGGAACAGAATAGAGAACTCAGAAATAAACCCAAATACTTACAGCCAACTGATCTTTGACAGAGCAAACAAAAACATAAAGTAGAGTAAAGACACCCTTTTCAACAAATGGTACTGAGATAATTGGCTAGCACATGTAAGAGAAAGAAACTGGATCCTTATCTCTCACCTTATACAAAAATCAAATCAAGATGAATTAAGGACTTAAATATAAAACCTAAAACTATAAAAGTTCTAGAAGAAAACATTAGATAAATCCTTCTAGACATTGGCTTAGGCAAGGATTTCATGCGTAAGAACCCAAAGGCAAATGCAATAAAAACAAAGAAAAACAGTTGGGACTTAATTAAACTAAAGAGTTTTTGCACGCTAACAGGAACAGTCAGCAGAGTAAACAGACAACCCACAGAGTGGGAAAAAATCTTCACAATCCATACGTCTGACAAAGGACTAATATCCAGAATCTACAGTGAACTCCAACAAATCAACAAGAAAAAAACAAACGAACAATCTCATCAAAAAGTGGGCTAAGAACAGGAATAGACAATTCTCACAACAAGATATACAAATGGCCAACAAACATATGAAAAAATCCTCAACATCACTAATGATTAGCGAATTGCAAGTCAAAACCACAGTGCACTACCACCTTACTCTTGCAAGAATGACCAAAATCAAAAAATCAAAAAACAGTAGATGTTGGCTTGGATGTGGTGAACAGGGAACAGTTACTTCTACACTGCTGGTGGAAATGTAAACTAGTAGAGCCACATGGAAAACAGTGTGGAGATTGCTTAATGAACTAAAAGTAGAATTACCATTTGATCCAGCAATCCCACTACTGGGTATCTACCCAGAGGAAAAGAAGTCATTATACAAAAAAGATATTTGCACATGCATGTTTATAGTGGCACAATTCACAATTGCAAAATCAATCATGGAACGAACTCAAATACCCATCAATCAACAAGTGAATAAAGAAACTGTGGTGTGTGTATATATATATATATACACACACACATACACGATGGACTAACTCAGCCATAAAAAGGAATGAATTAATGGCATTTGCAGTGACCTGGATGAGATTGAAGACTATTATTGTAGGTGAAGTAACTCAGGAATGGAAAACTAAACATTGTATGTTCTCACTGACATGTGGGAGTTAAGCTATGAGGGTGCAAAAGAATAAGAATGATACAATGGACTTTGGGGATTTGGGGAAAAGGCTGGGAGGTGGGCGAGGGATAAAAGGCTACAAATAGGGTGTAGTGTGTAGTGCTCAGGAGATAGGTGCACCAAAATCTCACAAATCACCGCTAAAGAACTTATTCATGTAACCAAATACCACCTGCACCACAATAACCTATTGAAAAAAAAAAAAATTGTTCCTAACCCACAAACAAAGAAAAAAGTAATGAAATTGAAAAAAATAATAGTGGAAAGTGAGTTTAGCAGAGATTTTCCTTGCTAATAAACAAGAGTGCTGAATTAGCACTCCTCAAGCTGCTGCCCAATATGTAGGTGGTTCAACCATATCACTGCTACCCCTAGATGTCCCAAACTGCACCTCATAGCTTATCCTTGGGACCTGTACCTCTTTTACAGGTGATGAGAGGCCCAATTAGGCCAGTTGCAATGTCTCGTGGAGCATCTACATGAGAATGGTAGATCCAGGTGAGGCACGCTGGGTCAGCATCGGTGGGTGCATGGCTTTCTGGAATGGTCCAGTTGTAGATATGGCTGCCCCCTGGGGGAACAGAGTCATCGGCTTTCAATGGCCCAGAGGAGCCATCTGGATATAGGGAACCTAGAAATGAAATTGCACATGCCCAGGCCCAGAATAAGTGAGGGACCATGGCAAATACATAAATTAAGACACAGCTGACCTGTAGAACCCTAGGTCCGGTCTTATAAAATGTAGCATTCTAATGACTTGCATAGTGTTCCTCACAACCTAAGGAAAGCACAGATTTAGGTAACATTTAACCTAAAAAATCCAGTCCTCACATTAACAATGGGTGGAAAGATTGTAGCCACTTGAAAAGTTCTATGGCTAGGAAAAGTACAGCTCGGCCTGATCTGGTAATGTCATAGCATAAAGCTGGTGGCATAGAAGCAAGGAAGAAGACATGATTCCCTCCCTTCAAGCACTCACTTAAAAAAAAAAAAAAAAAAGCAGGCAATCACACAATTTCAGTCTACAGTCACCTTAATGAATAGTTGGTTTGCTTCTCCATTGTATGGAAGAGAAAACTAAGGAAAAGCAACTTGTCCAGGATCATACAGGGATTCAGTGGCCCAGCCAGAGTCTTCTGACTTCCCTTTCTATTCCTCTCACTCACTGTTGTCAGTATTATAAATCACTGGGCCAGGAATAAGGGAAGTAGAGATAAATAAGCTGAACTCCCCTTTAGGGAAAAACGAAATGGAACTTTCAGAAGACTGTGACACTAGGATGACAATCCTTCACATTTATAGCATTCTCTTTTCTTTTCATAGAATATTCAAATATTCTATGGAAATGCCATTCAAATAGTTCCTTGTGTTAAGAGGTAGACTGTGTCTTCACATTTCTGAGAAGGAATCTGAGACCTAGAGAGAGACAATGACTTGTCCAAGTCACACAATATATGAATGGCAGAGCTGATACCAGTGCCCACCCTTGTTTACTCTGAGGAGAGTCTTTGCCACCTCAGATAAATAGGAAGAAAAGACAATCTTCACTGCCAACTCTTCTCCTTCAAATGGCAGTAAAGGAAAAGTGATATTTGTTGGGCATGGGGGAAAGAAACGGCAAAATGGTTTACCTTCGGAGTCCTTCTCGTAGAAGACACCATGAGGGTGGATGGTATAGGGACGAGTGGCAAAATTCTTCAGGTGGATAAGAATGACATCCCCCACTTCAGCCTGCAACACTGGCCCCAGGAAGCCCAACCAGGCAGGCTGGGCCACTTCATCTGTGTATGAGTCATCCTTGTATTCCTTATAGATGGTCTTCTTGTAGATTCCCCCTATCCGGTTCTTGTCAGACTTTAAGAAGCTGGAAGCCACTCTGGGAAAGAAGAAAGAGAGTCATAATTTTGCCCCCCATCTTCAAGCCTTGGAAGGCTCCTTTTCCAGAGGAGACTGGCCAAAAAGTGAATATCTTTGTTTAGGACAAAATAAGAGGAAACGGGATTGTACTGATCAAAACACTAAAGTTTTAGATTTAACTGTTAAAAATTTCAAATATCAGCATATGAAATTGCTGATATTTGACCACTTTAAACCCACATAAAAGGCAATTTCACATAGTTTGACACAATATATAGTAACAAAGAGACAACCAACTGTGGACTGACTCTTTAAGTGATCGACTCTTCGTCGACGTAGCCTGACTTAACATCATTCTGAGACATATGGGAGACTTTAGGGCATAGTGGTTATAACTCCAAACTTTGGAGCCAAGCCACTTGGACTGATTGCGTACTCTGTCACTTCCAAATTAGTGGGATGTTGAACAAGTTATTTAACTACTCCGTACACAATTTGCCCATCTGTAAAATGAAAATAATCATAGTTCCTAACTCAGAGAGCTTTTATTGGTGACTAAAAGACATTCAAATACACGAAGAGCTTAGGACAGTGGCAAATAGTAAAAGCTCAATAAATATGGACTATTACTTCAAAGTACTAGGGATGGAAGATAATGAATTTATTCCCTCAAAAAAATTAATACAAGGACTCTGACTCTGAAACTAGATGAATACTTTGTGTCAAAAAAGACAGAATTGTTATTCCTACTATACTCTAATTCTTCTCAGAGAACTCAGAGATGTTACAATCAACTTTGGAAAACTCCAAAGCTTTGGAGAGAAAAAATGAGTCACGGTCACAAAAGATTTTTTCGTACATTCATTTATTCTTTAACAGATATTTGTGGAGCACTTGCTATTTTCTAAGATCAGGAAAGGTGACTCCTGTGGGATCTATGAGGGACAGAGTGGTGAGAAGAGCATTAGTTTACATTCACATTATCCAGGTCCAAATCCTATCTCTTTCGTTTACTAGTTATAGGACTTGGATAAGTCACTTGCCCTCCCTGAGCCTCAGTTTTCTCATCTATAAAATAACTACACACATACTTACCTTCTAGAGTTTTTGTGAGAGTTGAGACAAAGAATGTAAATTTCTAGTATGGTCTGTATCACAGAGTATTACATAAGTGAGAGCTATTACCATTAATTCCTTGATTCTAAGGTTTACTTTCCTTTTTTACATTTTCACATATCTGAAATAAATATACAGTAGCTTCACCAAACTATAGAAGCATAGCTCCCACACATACATCTTATAAACACTGTATATATTTCATTATTCTTTTTTAAAATCAAACAGCTTTTATTAAATAAGTAAACATTGTGGGTTTCAGATTAGAAAACAGCAAATATAGAATTCTCTTTAAGACTCTAAAAATGTTATGGCAAACTCCAGATGAAATACTGGCTTCTGAGTCAACTAGCCTTCTTCCCAGGAAATATGCTATTAAGTATGCACAGCTCGGAGTGATCAGGAGTTGGAGGCTACCACATCCAGGGAAAGGGGCCACAAGAGGCTACTTCCTGACCTCAAGGGTGCTCCCACAACTTCCCCACAAATACCACAAGAAATTAAACCTACATGTCACTGTCCAGAGGCTGGTTCGTGATGACATTTCTTCCCTTGGGAGCATAGTTCCACTGCACATCCTGGATGCCCAGGTAGTAGACTCGAGTGGCTCCATCAGTCAGTTGAGGCCACAAGGACTGCATGAACAGCAGAGCCCAGAGGAGGTGGCCTGACTCCATGGCCCACATTACTCTGGGAAACAGGCAAATAAAAACTGCTGGTGTAGAAGAAAGAGAACAAAAGGGCTTTCTACGTGTCCAGAAAACTGAAGAGGCATGAGCCAGATTGAGTGACTGAGAAAGCAAAACCCAATTAGCCCAGTTTCTTTAGCTTACCTGATTCCTTCTGGTTCAATAAGTGTTCAGTGATTGGATTTTGAAGGGCATAGTTAAAAAGTCACCCATGCTGCTAATCGGGTATTACTAGTTCCTTCAGAAGAGAGATCTGGATCCAGTTTTTTCTTTTTTTTTTTTTTTAATTTTTATTTTTTATTTATTTATTTATTTATTTTTTATTATTATACTTTAAGTTCTAGGGTACATGTGCATAACGTGCAGGTTTGTTACATATGTATACTTGTGCCATGTTGCTGTGCTGCACCCATCAACTCGTCAGCACCCATCAACTGGTCATTTACATGAGGTATAACTCCCAATGAAATCCCTCCCCCTGCCCCCTCCCCATGATAGGCCCCAGTGTGTGATGTTCCCCTTCCCGAGTCCAAGTGATCTCATTGTTCAGTTCCCACCTATGAGTGAGAACATGCGGTGTTTGGTTTTCTGTTCTTGTGATAGTTTGCTAAGAATGATGGTTTCCAGCTGCATCCATGCCCCTGTTTTTTCAAAGGTGTAGCAGGAAGAATGTTCTCTCTCCCAAGAATCAGGAAACAGGCACCAGAAGCCTTATTGGGCCGCTAACACTAATTCTCCCTTTGCCTCTGTTTTCCCATAGGCAAAAGGGGAACACTCATTGTTGCCACTTCCTATCCTCTCTAAATTGTACTTAACAACAAGTGAGAATTTACCAAAAAATATTTACTAGAATATTCATAAACCCAAAATAGAAACAGTCAAAATGTTCACGAACACTATCATGAATGAACACATTGCATTTTATTCATAAAATGAAATTCTTTATAGCAATAATAATGAACAAACTGCAACTACACACAACAATATGAATGACTATGACAAATGTAATGTTTAAAAAAATAGACACAAAATAGTACATATTGTATGATTTCATTTAAATAAAGTACAAAATCAGGCCAACATACTCTATACTGGTAGAAGTAAGGATAATGTTTGCCTTGGAGTAGGATTCTGTGACTGGGAAGGGAAGAGGAGGGCTTCTAAGTAATGCTCTGTTTCTTGATCTACATGCTGGTTGAAAAAGCGTGCTCAGTTTATGAAGATACATTGAGCTATAAACAAGATTTGTGCACTTTATGTGTATTATACTTCAAAAGTTAACAATGAACCAAAAATAAACGATAGTATGTGAGGGAAGTATTTTGAACTTCTCAGAAGAAATGTTGTCTGCTGATTCCCAAGGCTATTCATAAACTCATTTCATAGGTCTAATCCTGAGTCAGAAGCAGACCCAAGATTCTAACCTCTCACTTCAATGCATAAGTCAGGACGTTAGATTTCCTGGGACTAGGACGAAGCACTCAGTGATACCATACACAGTTACAGTCAAACACAGAAACATGGACAGCATTACATAAATACATAAACTTGCACACACAGGTACATGTAGTCTTACCTAAAAGCAGAGATGCACACACTTCCATTTACACATAAAATCACTCTGTTACATAAAATCTTAGTCAACTTCAGGACAATAATAATAATAATAATAAAGCTATATTTATTGTATGTGCATGGTGCACCTGTTCCAAGTGTTTTACACAGATTAAATCATTTATTCCGCACAACCACCCTATGAAGTAGACACCATTATTATCCCCTTATTACAATAGAGAAACTGCAGAACAGAGGTGTAAAGTAGTTTGCCCAAAGCCATCTAGATAAAAATCGGTAGAGTTGGGATTTGAGCTCAGGAAGTGTGGCTCCAGCATAATCACCATGCTGTATTACCTTCCACAAAAATATACTTGCACACTCACATGTATATACACAGAGAACATACATATGCCCATAGCTACAGCCATATTTGTGAAAAAAACACATACATTCTGAAACAAGCAATTACATGCAGTTACAATCATTTTACAAACAGACACACATACTCATGTAGGCAGAAATATACCTAATAGATTGTATTAATGATAATGATGATCATGGCTACTATTCACTGAGAGATTATTACATAGTAGCACCATGTCCAGTGCTTTATATAAATTATTTCACTAAATCTTCAACCCAAGCACATGAAATAGGCATTGTTAATAAAAAATAGAGAATCAAATGTATGCACAGATTTACATATGGATAGAAAATGCCCAGATATTTACCCTTTTTAAGAAACAAACTTATAGACTACTTCACAAACTCCCAGTCCTCTCCATATGCAGCAGTGACCCAAGTGTTAATCCCTAGATTCCATATTATATTTGGCAGAAAGCCCTTGATGTAAGAGAGGATCTGTTTTGTGGTTCTTTATTCCAAAACCTGGCTCTCCTACTGACCAGCTGTGTAGCCTTGAGAATTTCTTAACCACTCAGAACCGGTTTTCTCATCCGTAAAATGGGTATAATAATACCAGCCTTGGAGAAATAAATCAGAAAGCTTACATGAAAGGGACAAGTATAATCCATGTTTGGAACATAGTAGGCAGTAGTAACTACTGGTTGCCTTCCTCTTCCTTTTCCCTCCTGGCTACAGTTTGCTAATTCATCTCTACAGTCTCCCATGCATCATACTTTCTATTTTCCTACTCCAAGGGTTAATTTGAATACTTACTGCTCCAGAAGGCCACCTCTAGCCTCTCCATATCACTATCCTCTGAAGGGCTACTTACTAGCACCCAATTAGATTAAGTCAGACTCTGTACTATTGTTACCTTTCCATCTCATGACCTGCTTCGTGAACTGTCTTCATTTCTCAGATTGGACTACACACTCCTTAAGAGAGAATGTCATTTTTTAGAGGTCGCTGTGTATCTATTACCAGACATGGTGATGAAGGCCAAGTAGATGGGCAATAACAGCTATTGTTAAAGTGACATAAAGAAACACAAGCATACATTTTTCCATCAGTTGGGTCTGGTTCAAGTTCTAATACTTGTTCAGGGTGAATTTAGGCAAGTTTCTTCACCTCATTTTTCCCATCTATAAAATAATTGACTATATAAAGCTGGACTATATAGTTCTTACTTTTTGAGGGAGTCACAGAAGTTTGGTAATCTAAGTGCAGAACCATAAAAATGTGGTATATAATGAGCTCTCAAAGAGTCCTTCCAGCTTTCACATGCTGCCAATACTCACATTCACTGATGAAACACAGGCATACTCATATACACCTACATATAGCTCTATATATCCTACATATAGCTCTATATATGGTCACACAAATAGTCATGTCTTGGAATCCTCAACAGGGAGGGAGTGTCCTTGGTTCATTCCAAGTCTGAATGCAACATGGAACCCTTTCAATCTTCTTTCTCAGAGAGGTGTCAACAAAGCAGTTGTGCCTTGAACTCATTTACCTAGACAGAAAACTGTCCCAGGCAAGAGCTCCACAACTGGAGAAACACATGATAAAACTGAAAATATTCCTAGAAGAGACTAGTACAGGCCTTCAGCATACAGTGAACAAGCATTCAACAGTGGTGACTTATGATCCAAATTGCTTAGACAATAGAATCTGGGGAGTGGGGGGAAGTGCCACCTAACATATCTCTAGCAGTTTCCAGATTACAATGTGTTTTTCATATCTTCCATCTTACATAATTCTCAAGATCTTGAGAGATAAGGAATACTTACTCGATTTTGCATCCAGGGCACAGGCTTTGGTATCAGGCTACCTAAGTGAATCTTGGCTCCAGTTTTCCTAGCTGTATGACTTGGGAAACTTCTTCATTTATTTAACCACAGTGTCTTTATTTTTTAAATGGTATTAATACTATTAGCTACCTCATACAGTTTTGTGGGGATTAAATTAATTAAGATCTGTAAGTACTTTAAGGGCATATGTAAGTGATCAAAAGGTATTAGTGGCTATTACTATCGCAAGTAAGGAAATCGTTTGGAAATGAAACTTGACAGGGCCATAAATATTTTCCATTTTATGAATAGCAACAAATATGTGCACACTCATAAATTCCCATATATGGTAACACATTCTAAGCGTACGGGAATATATACACAGGTATGAAAACACACACAGCCCAAGCTGAACTCTCTTCTTGGAAACAACATGCTATAATGTAAAGAACTAGAACTTTTGAGTCAGACGAACTTAGGTTTAAGTACTGTTTTACTCTGTATTTAAATAAGATAACTTTTTGCAGTATCTGGGACTTAGTAGGCACCTGATAAGTATTTTTCTTCCTTCTAATTATTGACATCCTTTCTTTCCTCCTCAAATCTGAATTTGTCATTGTTATTGCTGCTATTTAATTTGGTTTTATCTTATACTATAAGAGCAGAAAAAATGGAAAACCCATAAAATCCTTTGTAACCACTTAGATATTAGGCTGGGTGTGGTGGCTCATGCCTGTAATCCCAGCACTTTGGGAGACCGAGGTGGGCGGATCTTCTGAGGTCGGGAGTTCGAGACCAGCCTGACCAACATGGAGAAACCCCGTCCCTACTAAAAATACAAAAAATTAGCCGGGCGTGGTGGCACATGCTTGTAATCCCAGCTACTAGGGAGGCTGAGGCAGGAGAATCGCTTGAACCCGGGAGGCGGAGGTTGTGGTGAGCTGAAATCGCTCCATTGCACTCCAGCCTGGGCAACAAGAGCAAAACACGGTCGCAATAAATAAATAAATAAATAAATAAATAAATAAATAAATAAACAAACAAAATAAAATAAAATATAGCCACTTAGATATTTCATGGTGAAGTGGACTGCGTTCAGGTACAAGAAAAAAGTCAGTTCTAGCTCTGGATTCATCATTTATTGGTTCTATGACCTTGAACAAGTCCCTATCTTCCTGAGCCTCAGTTTCCTCCTGTCTTAAATGAGGATTGTCTCTGCTTTGGGCCCCTCATTAGTTTGTAATAAAGGTCAAATAATACGAAAGATGTGAAAATCCTGTGTAAGCTTTTCACTTGGCCAAGGCTATTTTTTTCTCAGCTAAGCCGATAGAGAAGAACCAGACTGCATCTATTGAGATAATCATGTGGTTTTTGTCTTTGGTTCTGGTTATATGCTGGATTACATTTATTGATCTGCATATGTTGAACCAGCCTTGCATCCCACGGATGAAGCCAACTTGATCATGGTGGATAAGCTTTTTGATGTGCTGCTGGATCCGGTTTGCCAGTATTTTATTGAGGATTTTTGCATCGATGTTCATCAGGGATATTGGTCTAAAATTCTCTTTTTTTGTTGTGTCTCTGCCAGGCTTTGGTATCAGGATGATGTTGGCCTCATAAAATGAGTTAGGGAGGATTCCCTCTTTTTCTATTGATTGGAATAGTTTCAGAAGGAATGGTACCAGCTCCTCCGTGTGCCTCTGGTAGAATTCAGCTGTGAATCCATCTGATTCTGGACTTTTTTTGGTTGGTAGGCTATTAATTATTGCCTCAATTTCAGAGCCTACTAAAAGTCTTTGACAAAATTCAACAGCACTTCATGCTAAAAACTCTCAATAAATTCGGTATTGATGGAATGTACCTCAAAATCATAAGCGTTATTTATGACAAACCCACAGCCAATATCATACTGAATGGGCAAAAACCGGAAAAATTCCCTTTGAAAACTGGCACAAGACAGGGATGCCCTCTCTCACCACTCCTATTCAACATACTGTTGGAAGTTCTGGCTAGGGCAATCAGGCAAGAGAAAGAAATCAAGGGTATTCAGTTAGGAAAAGAAGAAGTCAAATTGTCCCTGTTTGCAGATGACATGATTGTATATTTAGAAAATCCCATTGTCTCAGCCCAAAATCTCCTTAAGCTGATAAGCAACTTCAGCAAAGTCTCAGGATACAAAATCAATGTGCAAAAATCACAAGCATTCTTATACACCAGTAACAGACAGAGAGCCAAATCATGAATGAACTTCCATTCACAATTGCTTCAAAGAGAATAAAATACCTAGGAATCCAACTTACAAGGGATGTAAAGGACCTCTTCAAGGAGAGCTACAAACCACTGCTCAGTGAAATCAAAGAGGACACAAACAAATGGAAGAACATACCATGCTCATGGATAGGAAGAATCAATATTGTGAAAATGGCCATACTGCCCGAGGTAATTTATAGATTCAATGCCATCCCCATCAAGCTACCAATGAGTTTCTTCACAGAATCGGAAAAAACTGCTTTAAAGTTCATATGGAACCAAAAAAGAGCCTGCATCTCCAAGACAATCCTAAGTCAAAAGAACAAAGCTGGAGGCATCACACTACCTGACTTCAAACTATACTGTAAGGCTACAGTAACCAAAACAGCATGGTACTGGTACCAAAACAGACATATAGACCAATGGAACAGAACAGAGTCCTCAAAAATAATACCACACATCTACAGCCATCTGATGTTTGATAAACATGAGAAAAACAAGAAATGAGGAAAGGATTCCTTATTTAATAAATGGTGCTGGGATAATTGGCTAGCCATAAGTAGAAAGCTGAAACTGGATCCTTTCCTTACTCCTTATATGAAAATTAATTCAAGATGGATTAGAGACTTAAATGTTAGACCTAATACCATAAAAACCCTAGAAGAAAACCTAGGTAATACCTTTCAGGACATAGGCATGGGCAAGGACTTCATGTCTAAAACACCAAAAGCAATGGCAACAAAAGCCAAAATTGACAAATGGGATCTAATTAAACTAAAGAGCTTCTGCACAGCAAAAGAAACTACCATCAGACTGAACAGGCAACCTACAGAATGGGAGAAAATTTTTGCAATCTACTCATCAGACAAAGGGCTAATATCCAGAACCTACAAAGAACTCAAATAAATTTACAAGAAAAAAACAAACAACCCCATCAAAAAGTGGGTAAACGATATGAATAGACATTTCTCAGAAGAGGACATTCATACAGCCAGCAGACACATGAAAAAATGCTCTTCATCATTGGCCATCAGAGAAATGCAAATCAAACCCACAATGAGATACCATCTCACACCAGTTAGAATGGCAATCATTAAAAAGTCAGGAAACAACAGGTGCTAGAGAGGATGTGGAGAAATAGGAACACTTTTACACTGTTGGTGGGATTGTAAACTAGGTCAACCATTATGGAAAACAGTATGGCGATTCCTCAAGGATCTAGAACTAGAAGTACCATATGACCCAGCCATCCCATTACTGGGTATATACCCAAAGGATTATAAATCATGCTGTTATAAAGACACATGCACATTTATGTTTATTGTGGCACTATTCACAATAGCAAAGACTTGGAATCAACCCAAATGTCCATCAGAGACAGACTGGATTAAGAAAATGTGGCACATATACACCATGGAATACTATGCAGCCATAAAAAAGGATGAGTTTGTGTCCTTTGTAGGGACATGGATGCAGCTGGAAACCATCATTCTCAGCAAACTATCGCAAGAACAGAAAACCAAACACCGCATGTTCTCCCTCATAGGTGGGAACTGAACAATGAGATCACTTGGACTCGGGAAGGGGAACATCACACACCGGGGCCTATCACAGGGATGGGGGAGCGGGGAGGGATTGCATTTGGAGTTATACCTGATGTAAATGACGAGTTGATGGTTGCTGACGAGTTGATGGGTGCAGCACACCAACATGGCACAAGTATACATATGTAACAAACCTGCACGTTATGCACATGTACCCTAGAACTTAAAGTATAATAAAAAAAGAAAAAAAAAAAGTTCCAGGTAAAAAAAAAAAAAAGAGAAGAACCAGACTGATGAGGAAAAAGGACAGGAAGAAATAAAAGGAGAAATGAAGTAAGTAAGTTGAGAAAGAATCCTGGGAAAAAGTAAAAAATAATAATAATAATAATTAATTAATTAAAAAGGAAGGCAGAAGGAAGAGGCACTCAAAGGAAGGATAAGAGAAAGAAAATTTCTAGGCTATTTGGATAGTTTAGTTAAGATATAATGAAACCTTGCGCCAACCTGGAGAGAAGATCAGCCAATATAAAGTGAAGCCTCCCTTAGCTTTACCTTACATTCCTGTCATTCCAATGTTACCTGGGTCTGGTCCCTATTATTCATAACAATTTGCATTGCTGTGTTCCCTGGAATTTGCAAACTGTTCCTTTATTGTGACAATGCTCTTTTCTCTTCCTCCATCTCCCTTTCTCAGTTATAGTACTTTGGGCTAGACAGGCTCATCCTAAACAAAGGATTACTCCACTGAGTAAAGGAATGCTGAGCCAAATTTGGGGCCCTGTCTCCAATCTCTCAGCAGCCTTCCTAATAAACCCTGCATCAAAATTCACCTTTTGGTCCTCTGCCTTCTTAACTCTGTGGTAGAAAACATACCGATTTGAAGTTAAAGACCTTGATTCAAATCCCATCTCTTGTCTGTGATAGCTATGTGACCTTTCAATAAATTATTTTAGCCTTAGTCATCTCATCCAAAAAATGGGATGATATTTATTTCACAGGATTGTCTTGAGGCCCAAACAAAACCATGGATATTTCAGTCCCTAGCAAAAGGATTGCTTGTCATATAACAGATTCTGAGTAATGAAAAACTGAACGTGTTATAGATTCACACATGCATGAAACCTTTAGAAACGATCTTTTTCAATCACCCTCATGTGATATATAAAAAACTGAGACCATAGAGGTGCAGGGATTTGCTCAAAGTCAGGGAGCCGGTTGTTAAAAATAGCAAGAATTTGAACCAATGATTTCTAAAAGATTTTTGCTATTTAGACACTAAGACTACTCAAATTCAGATGTTTAGCTTAGTTCAGCTATCATTTATTGGCTTACTCTGTGCCAATCTGGTCTCAAAATATGAAACCAAACATGGTTATTTTTAAGTATTTGAGTTCCCACTTATATAATCCTCAGATCCATCACCTCAATAAATTCCTCAACCTGTGAGACAGAAGATGAGCAAGCTGTTTTCACAGGAAAATGAACTACTCTGTATGGCTCCAGGATTGGCCCTGAAACAGACAAGCCAGTGTGGTCCTGGCTACGTTAGCGAGAGGAACAAAAGGAGCCTATTGTCTCCTTTAACTTTCCTGCACACCAGCCAAACCTCCTCCAACTTTTGGCCACGGACTTTTTCTCTCAATGGCCAGGACTCACCTAAGCCCAACTAAATAAACGTTTTTGCACAGGAAGGCAGGTGAAGTAGGGTTTGAAAAGAGAAAATAAAGCTTACCTTTGCTAGAGAAAACTACTCCATATTCATGTCAGCGGCCCATTAATGCTGCACTGCAGACTCCAGCCTGAGTCCGCCAGCCATGTTCAGTCAGTATCTTGGTTACAGGGCCTTTCTCCTAAATTAAGTCCAGGATTTCAATTTGGCAGGGGTTACTGGGATGGGAGGATGAGGGAGGGGGAAGGGCTGGATGCCCTCTTTTCCAGAAACAAAACTACTGGAATGTCCTGTTCCTCTGGGGCCTGGTTTGATACAAAACCCGGGATGGTTCTTTACCCATATCCGGGTGTTTTACAAATCCTGGTTAGGATCTCAGGAGGAATTACAAGGGGGTGGGTTGTACTTCTGTTTTCAGAACTTGTTAATTGGTCTTTGCTGAGAGGAGGGCACTTTCAGTGTGGCCAGCCAAAGCTCATGGGTAGATTTTAACAGCTCCGTTTAAGAAATGAGGTAGAAATGGAAAGAGTCTCCATGTCACCAGTTGTTTCCCTTCTTGCTTTGAAGCACAATTGTCAGCCCTGACTATTATTCTGAGGTCATGGCTGCTTGGTCATAAGTAAAAATAAAACTGGCAGTAAAACAAAGAGGTTTTTTTGTACATTCTAAGTCCTATGTTAACCATTTTACATGCATTCTCTTATTTAAGTCTCACAATTATCCTGTGAGATGAATACTCTAATTCTCTCTATTTTACAACTGAGGAAAATTCAGCTGTGAGAGGGAAGGTAGCTTGTCCAAGGTCACACACTTAGGAAGTAAAAGAGAAGAGAGATTTACTGGGACTGTCTAAACTTTTAACCATGAAACCACCACATACACTGTGCTGCTTAGGGGAGAAACACAGTCCTTTCGAGGGAGTAGAAGGGACTTCACAATTATTGAAAGTCTACTGGCCACCAGGCACTGGTGAATTTTTTGTTTTTTTTATATACATTAACTTTGCCTCTGTCATTTCTAACAGATTCTAGAGTGAAATTTTATATTAACTATATTTAACATTTTCCACTTGAGGAAACCAGATATAGCTAGAAGATAGCCTGGATTAACACAGATCAACACCCTAAAAACTAAGACACGGAAGAATTGAAAATACTAAAAAGAAAAAAAAAAAAAACCTAAACGTTCTCCCAAAAATTCAGGGTAAAACTGAGGTCTGGATTTGTTTAAAGTCAAAGGTCATTACCGTTCCTGGTGGAAAGAGAGAACAGTGAAAAGTCACCGTCCTGAGTCAAGTGACCAAGGTTCTCATCCCACTTGCTCTAGCAGTAATCAGCTATGTGGATTTTGTGGATTTGGCCCACTCCCTTCTCTTCTCTAGGCCTTTTTCTATTTCTACAATGAGGGTCTTAAACTAGATATGGACCCTCCTAGCCCTGTAAATTTACATATTTAGAATTCCATGAAGAAAGTATAGTCTAGATATTAAACATAGAAGATGAAGAGGTTTCAAAGACACAAAGTATAGGAAAAGAATGAGTGGGGAGCAATTTGTGGCGACAGGTCTGAGAATACTATGCCTCTCTAAAAATGACTGCATCTACCCAACAGACCCAGGTATAGGAAGGGGACAGGTATGATGGAGGTTCCACCACCTGATATTCTTACTTTGTGATGAGGAGATCTTGGCTAGGAGCAGATGCTTTTCTCCAGGCAGGCTGGGCACATTTTCCTCTTGTGAATTTAAAGTGTCTGGAGCAGCGTCCAGGGAAGAGAACATTCAGAAGTCTGAGCTGGTAGGGCAAAGTCTGCGTCATAAACCACTAGAGATTCTTAAGTTAAGTGTGCTCAGACACTTAGGCGCTGCCCCATGGACTGCAACTCAGACCAAGGCAGGTGGAAGCACCAGTAGGAAGCAGGGAGGAGCCACCAGCCTCAACTCCCTTAGAAATGCTCAGTGGTCAAGGGAAGCTTAGCCAAGCCACGGCAGCCCTTAGAATTATCGGCCTGGCACACATGTGAACCTTGAAGCAAGAAAGGGGAAGTGGAGACAAAACTCATTAAGCTGAGATCCAAGTCCAAGCTCTAAGGCATTTATGACAGGGAGGGGAAGGGATAAGGCCTCTGCTCTGACTCATGAAAGACAACAAGAACAGGTCATAATAGACTTGAATCAACACAGTGAAGACTGCAGGAGGCCAGGTAGGCCAGGTTTCCAGGCTTGTATTATTCATTCACCAATTTCACTGACAATACAAGCAGCACCCACCTCTTCTGCAAATCCAGGGTATATTTCTGGTTCCTTCTCCTGGAGGTCACTTGAAAAACATTTTCAAGTTGATGTCTATGGACCAGAGGTTGGCAAACCTTTTCTGTAAAGGGCTAGTTACTAAATATTTTATTTCCAGAACATACAGTTTCTGTTTGCCATAACTACACAAATTTGTCTTTGTAGCTCGCAAGGTATATCATTGTTCCAATAAAAATTTATTTACAAAACAAGCAGCAAGCTAAGTAATAGACTTTTTTTTTCCAATATAGACATTTGAAATATGGCATCACTATTAAGAGCATGAAAACTGAAATCAGATATTCTGAACTGAAATCCCAACTGTGCCATTTCCTGATTCTATGATTAAAGTAATTTAATCCCCTTAAACCTCGGTTTTCACCTCTTTAAAATGGAGATAATAATATTACCCATTTTATAAGGCTGTTATAAGAACTTAAATAAGGCTATACATATTAACTATTTACCACAATAACTGGAACATAGTAAAGGCAAAAATTAGAGTTATAATTTTTAATATTTCAATTCTAAATAATTGTTTAAATCTAAATAATTGTTTCTTCATTAGGACACAAACTGTATTAACTTGTGTTAAAAAAGAAGAATGTTTCAAGAATCCTGGCTTCATGTTCTAGTTATGCTACTAAAGAGCACACAGTGACCCTGGACAAGTCTTTTTGCCTTTCTATCACTCAGTTTCTTCACCTATAACATGAAAAAGGTGGTCTAGATTTGGATTTCTCAAAATTAAATTTGGCAGCAGAACCCTTTCCCCAAACAGAATCTTAGTAAACACCCACTACTTATGGAAGATGAAAGTGGATTTGTTCTAGGTAAGGCAGGGAAGGAGATAGGAATGGGCAAGGGTGAAGGGACAGAGGAACTTGTCCACTGGTTATGACTGGTTTCCCAGACAGTGTGTATGTCCAGAGCACCAGTAAGAAATGTCTAGTACACTAAAAACATATTTGAAACCCATAAGACCAGAATATCCTTAAGGGGCCTTCACGTGTTAAAATCTGTCACTAGAACATCTTTTCATTTATTCATTCAACCAATATTTCCAGGTTACTCATCTATGGGCCATCACTAACACATGGCCCTGGGGTGGCTATAAAGAGGAGAGGACCCCAGGGACCTTCACATTAGAGTCAACATGGTCTAGTGTGAGAAGCATGGCGTTTGGAGTCAGAAAGACTAAGGATTGTATCTTGGCTGCCTTTTTCTGAGCTATGTGACCTTGGGCAAGTCACTTAACTTTTTCGAGCCTCCGGTTCCTCATCTGCAGAATAGGAATAATAACACTTCCATGACTGAAATATTGTGAGGATTAAATCAGCTGGCATTTGTGTGAACCCTTAGCACAGTGTTCAGCATGTTGGGACCCCCAATAAATGTTGTTTTCCTTCCCATATTTTCCACAGTAAAATTTTGTGACAGTATCAGGTACCAGGAGAAAATTAAAGTGCCTTGGCACAGACAGTCTAACTCCTTTACCTCAGAATCCTCTGAGGAGCTTGCTCTTAGCAGTTTCTTAGAAAGAAGACCTCTGGGGAAAGGTGGAGGGGTGCAGGGAAGAGGGGGTTGTCCCCCAGAGACCACATCTCTGAAGCCACTCCCCATCACCACTTCTGACCAGCAGACTCTGTTATGTTTTGGAAAGGTTGCTCTGCTTTGCTGTGATGTGCGACAGTCCCAGGCTTGCTCTGGGTATACTGTTTGGCTCTTGTACTCTGGCTCTTGAACTCCACTCCCTGCTTTCCCTAGTCCTCTAACACTGTCAAGACTGTAGGTCTCAAACTTAAACATGTATCAGAATCCCTTACAGGGGTTGTTAAGACATTGAGTTTTTGCTTCAGTTAATCTTGGGTGATGCCCAGGAACTTGCATTTCTGGCAAGTTCCCAGGTGATGCTGATGCTGCTGGTTTGAGGACCACACTTTGAGGACCACTGCTCTAAGGGATGCTTGCTCTGAAGCTCACCTCCCCCACCCCCCAACACTACCAGCTTACTTGCACCTGCAGACTGATTCTTTAGCTCCAGACTTCCCTGGTCTTTGAGTATTCACTCTTTGGCCCTAGATCAAAAATATGTTTTATTCATCTTCCTGGTACCTCATTCATGTGGCATCTCCCTGAGAGTCCTCCCAACACCTATTTCCCCACTTCCCTTGCCCAATAATCTTTCTGCTTGCCTGGGTGAAGCTTCCTCTCCTCTCCCTGTGCAATTAACATGTTTTCCTCTACACTGCCTGCCTGGAGCAGCTCTATACATGGCATCAGCTCCTCTTCCCAACTCTTCTATACTTTGTCATTTGGCTTCCTGATGGTGGGCTCTGGGCATGGACAAACCTGGTTTGAATATTAGCTCTGTCTCTCCCTAAAATGTGTGACCTTGGGGAAGTCACTTGAGTTCTCTGAGCCTCCGTTTTGTTATTTGTAAAATCAGGCTGTGAAAATAAAATGCAATATCTGAAAAAGGGCCCTGTGCAGCACCTGTTACATAGTAAATGATCAGTAAATGTCAGTTTTTTTTTTCTTCCTCTATTTTCCTCATGCCTTCCTACTTCAAGCCACACTACTAAGGAGTACATAGCATGTAAGAAGGCTAAAACAATGTACAAATAAAGTGTTTCATTACTATAAATGGACATAGTAAGTAAGAGAATAGAGGTCTGTACAATGTGATGCAACATTTTAGAGTAGGAAGAGGATATTTTCAATGGGTTAGTGTCATTCAGAATAAGCCTCCTGAAAGACTGAATGATATAATTAGGATTCTCATTCCTATATACCAAGCCAGAGACTTGAATGTCATCTGAGATTACTCCCTTCTCTCTCACTCTCTACAACCATTTCATTGATAAGTCCTGTCATATTTATATTTTACATCTTTTCAATCCAGCCACTTCTCTCTATTTCCACTGCCATGGACTTGGTCTAAGCCACCACAATCTTTTAATTGGACCAGCATAATAGCCTCCTTATAATTCTTTATGACTCCACTCTTGACCCCCCATAATCTGGTCTTCAAATAACAGCCAAAGCTATTTTTCCCATAACACAAAAGTGGTTGTAAACCCTTATTGCTTAAAATCTCCCAGCAATCCCTCCCTTATTGACTAAAGTTGGAATAATAATGAGATTAGTAAGACTCCCTAGTAATGACGGCATTCAAACTGATGAAATATTTCGTGTGTGTGTGTGTGTGTGTGTGTGTGAATGCACATATGAAAATATTTTCAATATATGTCATTAAATAAAGAGCAAGGTGCAGAAGAGTGAGCATCTTGTGATTGGTTATATATAGAGATGTAGATAACTCCATATATATACACACACATACACACACACACACACACACACACACACACATATGCAGACTTACATGAGGGAACAAGGGATACTTCTTCTGGAAATAATACAAAATATTCTTAATAGTGGTTTTCCTAGGGGAGAGCAACTTGGTTGGGAGAAGCGTGACTTTCATTTTTCATTTTGAACTGTTTAGATTTCAAGCGTTATACATTAGTTACATTTACAAAAAAAAAAAAAGTCACCTGGAAAGTGAATATGAAGCCACTTTTGTTTTCTTCTTTGTATTTTTATTCTCTCAAGAAAGAAACTCATATCTGTTACATTAAGAAAATAAATTCCTTATTATTTCACTAGTATAAAGATCAAACTTCTTAACATGGCCTATATGATATTTTATGGCCCAGCCCTTCCTAATCTTTCTAGGTCACTGCTTGCCCTTCCTCATCTCACACTCAATGCATCCCACCCATGCCAGAGCACTGTCAGTTTGTCAGTTTCCAATGTGCATGGTGCTCTCTCTTCCCTCCAACAGATTCTGATATGTTGTTTCATCTGCCTCAATCACTTTTTCACCTGTTCATTCACCCACTCATCTTGTGGGTCTCAGTTTAAAAGTCCCTTCATCCAAGAGGTTTTCCCTGACTTTCTATGCTTCTGGGCGAGGTCCCCCTGTGATGTGCTCCCAAGTCACCTCGTACATCTAACCACAATTTGTTGAAATTGTTTGCTTAACTACTCTCCTCACCTTATAATGGAAGCTCTATGGGGTCAGGGATTACATTTTTCTTGCTCCCTACTGTAGCCTCAATGCCTAGCACAGCACTTGATACAGAGTTGGTGCTCAATAAATAGTTTCTGGATGAATGAATACATGAATGATTAGTGAAAGAATAAGACAGCAACCTTAGAGCTGACCTTTAAGGTAAGCAAGATCCTACTAGAAAAAAAGTGTTTGCTAACTTCACATTTCAGAAGATGACTTGAGACTTTTCTAGTTGAAAGGTTGACTTGATTGTACCTGACAGTTTCATTGTTTGACCAAGTTTGTTTCTAAAAGGCCTGTGTGTATGTCACTACAAACCCCTGTGCTATTCCAATCAATCCATCCACTGGCCCAGCCCTATTCCTCTAAGCACCTAATCCCCAAATTATCTTAGGTTACCTTGGGTTAGAAGAATAGTGAACAAAATGAAGCCTCAGAAGGCATGGTTGTCATTTGCTTTCAAATTATGTTGCCTCATAGGGCTCTTCAGAAGGCTGCATTTATCCATTTAATAGACTGGATACATATTAAATGGGTAAATGAAACCCCATAGACTTTCATTCAAAGGAATAAATTTTGGTAAAATTAACTTGAAAACTCCCAAATGTACCCACAGCATTATTTCCAAATGGCTATACGAACTCTGCTTGGATACATGTAATAACTGAGAACTCACTCAATTATCTCTTAAGGCAACTCTAGATTATCTTTTCCCATATTAAATAGCCAAACATATGCCGCCTTCAACCTTCTGTTCATTGGTTCCTTTTTCTAGTGAATTTAGAACTCCTCAGCAAAAATGCCAGTTAGTGCCATCTTGCCCTCCTCTAACAGCAAAACAACTAGCTCTCTTTGTGAGAGTGTATTTTTTTTTCTTGAGCACCTACAATGCAGTTCTGACTTTCAAGTCCCATTCTTCTTTGTTTTCATGCCCAATACTTTCTTCATTCCCACAGAACTGTGTTAGAAAATGCCTCTATGATGGCTGGCCTAACCACTGGTTGAAGGAAGTGATCATGTTCATGATATTATTTAAGGGACTAAAAAAATTCCATGCTTCCTCTCCAAAATGACAACTTAGTTTGATATAATTGGGCACAATAGTGAGGACTTCATTCCAGTCCTCTCTGCCACAAACTTATGTGTTACCTGGAGTAGGCTATTTCCCTTCTTTGGACCTCAGTCCTCTCACATGGAAAATAAGAGCCTTGTATTAATTGGCCTTTGAGGTCCCTTTCAGCTCTCATATTCCAAGATTCTGTGACTGAGGCTTTTGGATTAGCACCCACAAACATCCAGAAGGCATGCACATGTGTCTGAACACAACTTACAGATTCTGTGTTTGCGTAACTCTATGGCAAGTTCACCATTATGAAAAAATGAATTGTGTGCAATTTCAAACTCTGACTCTGTTTATATACAGAACTCCCAGGAATTCTTAAAATACAACTGCTCTTCTAAGAAATAATGTGAACACAATCAAAGGTATATCCTAAGTAGTGGCAGTTGTGTCCCTTCTCAATCCTACTTTCCAAACCTATTGATCTTAGCCCTACTACTCCTCTGGCTACTTGTTAGTCTGTTAAGTGAAAAAGACAGTGGATTAAGGGTTGAGGTAGACAGACTAACTCTTCTCCCAAAAATGTCCATGTTCCAATCCCTGGAACCTGTGAATGTGTTATATTACATAGCAAAGTTCCAGTTAAAGTGGAAGAGAGAAATAGAAGAGAAGGTTGGAATAATGATGTATGAGAAGTACTCAATTCACTGTTGCCAGCTTTGAAGATAGAGGAAGAGGGCCATGAAGTGGGGAATTTACGTCTCTAGAAGCCAGAAAAGTCAAGTAAATATATTGTCCCTAGACATTCCAGAAGTAAGCACAGTGAGACCCCATTTTAGACGTCTAACCTATTAAAACTATAAGATAAAAAATACATGCTGTTACATGGAAGCATGGGAGGGAAACAACACATACTGGGTGTTGAAAAAAGTGAATATCCACATAAAGAAGAATGAAATTAGACCCTTATACCATATACAAAAATCAACTAAAAATGAATTAAAGACTTAGATATAAGACCTGAAACTGTAAAACTACTAGAATAAAACATAGGAGAAAAGCCTTCACAATACTTGCCTGGGAAATGCTTTTTTGAATATGACCCTAAAAGCACAGACAACCAAAGCAAAAATAGATAAATGGAATGGCATCAAACTAAAAAGCCTTTGCACAGCAAAGCAATCAATCAACAAAGTGTAGACATTACTTCCAGAATAGGAGAAAATATTTGCAAACCATACATTTGATAAAGGATTAATATCCAAAATATATAAAAAGCTCAACAACTAAATAGCAGGAAAACAAATAACCTGATTTTTAAAAGGGAAAAAGATCTGAAGAGACATTACTCCAAAGAAGACCTACGAATGGCCAATAGATATGTGGGAAAAAAATCTTTAAAATCACTAATCATTAAGGAAATGCAAATTAAAACCACAATAAGATATTAACTCACAACTGCTAGAATAGTTTTTATCAAAAAGATGAACGATAAGAGTTGGAGAGGACGCAGAGAAAAGGAAACTCTTATTATGCATTGTTGGTGGGAACATAAATTAATAGAACCATTATGGAAAAGAGTATGACAGTTCCTCAAAAAAACTAAAAATGGAAGTACCATACAACCTAGTAATCCCAAGTCTGGGCATATACCCAAAATAACTGAAATCAACGTGTCAAAGGGATATCTGCACTCTCATGGGCATTGCAGCATTACTCACAGTAGCCAAGCTATGAAAAAAACTTGATTGTTCATCAATGGATGAGTAGATAAAGAAAATGTGGTATAGGCCTGGTTTAGTGTCTCACACCTGTAATCCCAGCACTTTGGGAAGCTGAGGCAGGTGGATCGTGAGGTCAGGAGTTTGAGACCAGCTTGGCCAACATAGTGAAATCCTGTCTTTACTAAAAATGCCCCCCCAAAAAAAATTTAGCCAAGTAGCCTGTAATCCTAGCTACTTGGAAGGCTGAGGCAGCAGAATCATTTGAACCTGCGAGGCAGAGGTTGCAGTGAGCCAAGATTGCACCACTGTACACCAGCCCAGGCGACAGTATGAGACTCTACCTAAAAAAAAAAAAAAAGAAAAAGAAAGAAAAGAAAATATGGAAATGTGGTATATATACACAATGAAATACTAAACAGCTTTTACTTTTAAAAAGGGGGTGGGATCCTGTCATTTGTGACACCATGGATTAATCTGTAAGACATTATGCTAAGTGAAATAAGCCAGGCTCATAAAGACAAATATGGCATGATCTCTCTTATGTCAGGAATCTAATGAAGTTGAACTCACAGAAGTGAAAAGGAGAACGATGGTTACCAGAGACTGGTGTGGGGTAGAGGGACTGGAGAGCTATTGATCAAAGGCTACGAAGTTTTATATAGACTGGTAGAATAGGTTTTGACATCTATTGAACAGTAAGGAGACAACAGTCAATAATAATGTATAATTAAAAATGAGTAAATTTCAAATGTGTAACCATAAAAAATGATAGGTAAACATGGTGAGGGATATGTTAATTAGCTTGATTTAATTATATTTTTATTGTATACATATATCAAAACATCATATGGTACCCATAAATGCATATAACTATGATTTGTCAATAAAATACATATATGTAATCATTCTCTAAATGCCAAATGTAAGTTAGCATTATCTGTGAAGTCTCCATAATTTTGACCAAGAGTTCTGACTGCTATGTTTTAGTCAAAGAAAGCTATCATTCTGCTTTTTCGGATTTATTTCAATTTTTATAAGAACGTTTTTGGACATTTTTTATCTCCAGCAATGGTTAGTTGTAAAAATAATGTAAGGCAAAAGAACATTATAGATGCCAAAAGGCAATGTCAGTTTACACCCAGAGCCTAGTTTAGGGGTATAAACGTATTTGACCCACCACCACCATTCCACTTAAAATGCTCTTCTCCTCAATTTCCATTAATACAAGTCTTTCCTATCTTTCAAGGACAAATTGAAGTCCCACCTTGCCCAGAAAGTCTCCTCTGAAAACTCCAGCCTTCATGAATTACTTTCTCCTCCTAAATCCTGAGCATTTTTAATTGGTATCAAGCAGCATAGCTTTTAGTTCCATAACCTCTTAAAACACTTTCTGGCAATTCAATGTGGGAGTTTTGTCTTAGGTGTGAGAGTGACCTCACTGAGATATCTATCATCTCCCTAATCACCAGGAACAAACTACATGACTCACATGGCATGTTATCTTTCCTTCCTGACTCACTCTGGCAGTGGAAAGAAGAGCAGTGGCTATTGCAGACACTTAGAAGTCTGATTCCCAAGTCCAATGTGAATGAAAATATGAGTATTGTTTAAAAGCAGGATTACTAGGTTTGTTACTGGGATCTCTTACAGCCTGGCATAATGTTCCGCAGATAAGTAAGTACCTGTTGGATAGATGCCTCAAAGGATAGTAATGCTGGCACGCACTACAAAAAGTATAAAGTAGATCCACCAAAATCTAATCACTTGATGGATGCTTAGATTTAAATGGCTATTCTGGCAAAAACCAAAAACAAACAAACAAACAAAAAACGTGGTTTCAGGAAAAGTGAAGACTTAGCTACACTCTTTTAAAAACAAAGACTTTTTACTACATAAATCTTGATCAATAGAGAGAAGTCTTGATGAATAAAGTGAAATTTCTAGGAGTGAGGCTCAATCCCTGTTATGTGATATTTTCGATCAACAAGGGAACTTTCCGGAAGGAAGAGCCCTGTTATGTGATCTGAGACAGGTAAATTCATCAGGGTAAAATACAGAATCTAAATTCCATCATGTACTGAAATGGCTTATTGCTAAAGAAAACACTTCATTCCGTTAGGAGACTGAGAGAAAAATAGTAATACAGTGTTTAAATACATGTAACCATGACTTGCATTTTTATACTAGTTTTCTTACAAGGTCCCTGTAAATTCACTTTTTGTTTCAGAGTTCTCAGCTAGAAGAGAATAAAGGAAAAAGGTTATAAAGTCTGGGCATCCTAAATAAGTCATTTCTATGAGATAATGTATTTGAGGGGCTTTGTAAATTTAAAAGTGATAACTTACAGAGATATATACAGGCAAGAAACTTTTGTAAGAATTATTCCACTGCTCACCACCATCAGTTGCCTATATGCCATTCTGTAGCCATGGTTATGACCACAACTCAGTACCTGATTGCACAGCTCCATGTCTGAAATGCATTAAAAAATAAAAATAACTAAGATAACCTCTTTTGTGTGTGTGTCTTATAGTCTCTTACTTAAAAAAAGTTTTCTTCTTTCTGCATCTGTCTCCTCTCCTTTTTTCTCATTCACTTCTCTCTCATATTAAGTCCATTTCCTTGTACCATTTTCTACTCACATTTTCTTATCTCTTCATCTTTATTCTCTTCTCCCTCACTCCTCATTCCTGTTTTTCTCTGTTCTTCAGTCTTTTTTCTATTTCACTCTTCCTTCTTTGCCTCACAACTCTCTTCTTTTGCTGTTTCCAGCTTCTGTATGTGTCTCTGCCTTTGTCTTTCTACATCTTTGGTGGTCTCTGTCTCTCCTTATCTGTTACTTACTTTCTCTTTAACACAACCCCAACTGAGCTCAAATCTCTCTTATGCTAGACTACCCACTATGAATGTTATTCCTCAAACTCTCTAAAATGTAACTTTTCATCCTTTTGTAAGGTTTTATGGCAATTCCCATGCCTCATAGAGCCACTTGCTCTTATTTATGGTGGTTTTTAAATAATTTCTCTCTAGAAAATTAACTTTATATTCTTGCAAAGTTGATGACACTAAATGGAATCACTCTGGGTTTTGCAAAAACAGAGCAGGAAATAGTTGCCCAGGCTGAAACAAATCACTCAGTAAGACTGCTTCAAAGGACTGAGCAAATTCTAAGGAAATATGATTCTGGGCATTTTTGTTTCATTTTCTTTTTTCTGTGATATGATACGATAGTGGAAAGGTGGGTGGCCTGGATATGATCTTGGCTTTGGCACTAATTTTTTTCTTCTTTTTGTGATCTGAGAACTTTCACTTAATAGCAATGGCCTTGAAATCCTCATCTGTTAAATAAGAAATACAAAATCCTGGCCACCAGGCCCACATCCTGGGGTCTCTAAAGATCAAATGAGATCATAGATATGAAAATGTTATTGGAAGGCTTAAAATCCTTTATACAGAGGTTCAGGATTCTTCTGACAACTCACTCAACCGAGAAAGAGTTTAGGATTTTTACCTAAATCTTAAGGTTCACCATCACAGAGATTGAATGAAAGGATTTTGAAATGGAACCAATGGTGAACTCTGAGGTGAACCTATGTTCAAACCTGAATCCACATCCAAGACTAGAATACTGAATTTCTCCCTGATGACTTTGACTTTGATTAATTGGTTGCTGGTTAGGAAATGGCTTCCTCAAAGTGATATTAGAAACAAAATATACTTTTGTTCTTTTTTCTTCCTTTCCCTTAAATGTATGTTGTCATCATTATTAGAAAGCAACAATTATACATCTTGTTCTTCCTGGTGCCATGTCAATCCTGGTAGAGATGTAACTGCCCTCTGAGCACTTACAACCTAAGACAAACAACACAAATGAGTTTTTTTAAAAAACATATCGACATTTGAAGATAATAAAAATGTTGATGAGAGGCAGAATGGTTTAGTGAAAAGGGCTGGGGGTTCAAATGACTAGTTTCTAGTTTTGGTACCATTTCCAATTTGCTGTGTGATTTAGAGCAAGTCCTACTATTTATTTTGAACCTTGTTTTTTCTACTGTAAAATGAGAAAGTGAAACTATATTATGTAAGACCCCCCTTCAGCCTGGAAGTTCAATGAGTTAATGACAAGATGAAGCATTTTAGTTGAACTGATTTTTGGTTTTCCTTTCAGGACCTGATGCCTACCAATGATAAGGATGCAATGAAACAGTTTTTCCTGGAAAAGAGTAAAGATAACTTCCAATTTTGCCGAGACTGAGTAACCCATTTCTCCTAGGTCCTCCTACTTACAACTAAAAAATCCTGTACCTAACAAAGAACAAGCATAGAAAGGCTCTGAAAGATAGAAAGAAGAAGGTAGGCTGCTAGAGACCTCGGGACTTGAGGAATGACAAGGTGGCGAGTTTCCTGGGCTTCCTGATTGTCCCCACATATTCTAAACAAGCCACTCCAAAAGCCTCCTACCTAGAACTATCAACGGGCAGACATAGAAATGCTACCAGAAAAGTCCGTTTCCCATATTCAAAGATCTAGGAAAAGAATAATCTAACAAAAGGAAATATTTCTGATAATTCCCACCCTATTCTAGCAAAAAATCAATGAAAAATACACAGCCCTACTTCTAGTTGATGTTCCAGCCCACTGAACCCCCTTTACTACTCCCCAAAGAAGCAGATGGTACAGCAGGGCCAAGCAGGGAATTAATCTTCTTATCTCCTGAACAGGAGACTGTTGTTCCATCTCCACTTAACAGGAGCAGAACTGGGATTCTCTCATTTAGTGCTGTCAATAGGGTCCAGTAGAAAGCTGATATTCCACTTCTACCTAAAGGAAGCAAGTAGTGCTCGACTGATTCTGTCATCAGGGTAGTGCCAATGTCACCCAACATCAGGGAGGCAGAATGAGATGGAGGGAGATCGAATGGCAGTAAATAAGTGTAAAATAAAAATTTTAAAATTCCACTTACAATATCATTAAAAACTTAAGCATTAATTTAACAAAAGGAGTGCAAAACTTATACCCTGAAACAACAAAATTGTCGAAAAATTAAAGACCTAAATAAACAGAAAAACATCCCATACTGATCACGATATCTAGTATTTTAAGAAGGCAAAACTCCCCAGAATTGACCTACACATTTGTTTTAGTCCATTTGTGCTGCTGTAACAAAATACCTGTGACTGGGTAATTTACAAGAACAGAAATTTATCACTCACAGTTCTGGAGGTTGCAATTCCGAGATCAAGGCACTGGCAAGTTTGGTGTCTGGTGAGAGCCCCATCTCTGCTTACAAGATGGTGCTTTGTTGCTGCAGATTCTGGAGAGGAAGAATGCTGTGTCCTTACATGGCAGAAGGTCTGCAAGGGGTAAAAATGGACTAAACTCCCTTCTTATCTAACTATCTACAGTCCATCTCTCCAGCTGATTTTCAACTAAGTGCCAAGGAAATTCGGTGAGGGAAGGATCATCTTTACAATGAAGGTTGCTGAGACAGCTAGATATTCATGTGCAAAATAACTAATAATAACAATTAACCAATACCATATACAAAAATTAACCCAAAATGAATCAAAGACCTAAATATGTGAAATAAAACTATAAAACCCTTAGGAGAAAATATGGGTTTAAATTTTCATGACTTTGTATCAGTCAGTCACTTCTTACATATGACAAAGCACAAGAGACAAAAGAAAATAATAGATACATTGAACTTCATCAAAATTAAAACATTCTGTGCTTCAAAGGACACCATCAAGAAGTGAAAAGATAACCCACACAATGGAAGAAGACTTTTACGAATCATGTATCTGATAAGAGACTTGTATCTAGAATATCTATCCAAGCAACTACTAAAATTCAATAATGAAGACAAAAAGGAAAATCATGCAATGAAAAAAAGATGGGGGGGTAGTGATTAGAAGGGTACACAAGGGCTTCCAGGGTTCTGGAAATGCTGAAAGTATTCTGTTTCTTGACATGCCTAATGCTTCTATAGGTTTGTGAAAATTGTTTTGTGAAAATTTACTGAGCTTCCCATCTATGATGTATGCACTGTGCGCTTTTCTGAATGTATATGCCAATACATTTGTTTGTTAAAAACAAAAACAAGAAAATAAATGCTGTTTCAATCCAATCAAACAAAACCTGAAATTTTGAAATAAGAAGTATGGGAAAGTTTAGTTAGGTTAGTGTGCGACATCTCCCCAGTTTGTGACTATCCTCACAATACCTGGTTTTAATTGGTTTGTCAAAAAAAAAAAAAAAAAATTAATACTGAATTTAGCACTCTGGATAGAACTCTCCTGAGAATTCCGTAGTACTTTTTTTCCAACTAATGCAGAGCCTTCCTGGCTCTCTAATAGTTAATAAGATTGGATTAGGAAAAATATAAAGATAGAAACTGTTTGACTTCCTGTGGAACTTCAATTTTATCTTGAGACAACCCTGGAATTTCCAGTCTACATGAAAAAAACCTACATCTTCTAGTGTAAGAGCTCACAAATTATCTTCTTGCTATGTTGATATAAGTGTGGCCTACTCAAATACTCTCAAATTTCTCACTTAGAGAGTGAAAATAGGCGAGTGAAGTCAACAAGATGGCAGAATATGTGTTTTCAGTGCTTTTTCCCTCACAGAAACATCAATTTCAACAACCATCTATTGCAGGTCCTTTCCTCAGTTCAACTAAAGACAGGTCCTTGTCCCATGGCCATCAAAATTTAGGTTCACAGACTATTTGAAGGGTGAGTAAGGCAGGGTTTTATTGGATGAAATGAGAAAAAAAAAAAAAAAAAAAGGTTGGGTGAACAGACACTCTCCGCAAGGTCAGAGTTCCTGCTAGTGTGTTTTCTGCCTTGCAGCTTGAATCCCAGATTTCACACAGGAAGAGGAGGGGCGGGGCTCCTCCCCACTGCAAACGGCATGAACTTCTGTGGCTCTGCCACAGTGTGCAGGTCAGTCGGAGACTCTGCCAGGGAGCCCTTTTCACCTGACTGTCTCACATCCATGCATGAAAATCCTTTCACAAAAGCTAAGGAATCCAGGTGAAAGATTACAGTACCTAGATAGAGCATGGAAATAAAAAAGGGTATTGAAATAATGTACAAAGGACGGTTTCACACTACCCACTTCTCCCTTCCCCCAAGCCCATACAGCACACTGCAGAGACAGATACCCTCCCTGTGAGAGAAGAAGAGTAAAGTGGGCACTCAACTTTACCATGGACCCCAGAAACAGGCACACCAGCTTCTATGAACTATAGCACCAGGCCATTCCCCAAGGCCACAGGCTTCAGGCCTACCTCAGCAACAGGACAGGCTCTGTGGACCCAGCCTCCAGACTGACCCCCATAGTTCCAAGCTCCAGGCCTACTCTAGCACTAGGATAGCCCAGCCTATAACAGCCCCAGTCTCCAGGCCAGCCCCTGCAGACCCAGGATCCAGGCTGACCCTAGAATAAGGACAGTGCCAATGGCCCCAGGCACTAAGTTAAAAATTCAGACCCAGGCCACAGCTTGTGGACCCAGGCATAAAGTCAGTTGCTGCAGAACCAGGTGCCAGGCCCAACACTACTGACCTAGGCACCAGGTCAGCAATCCCAAGGAATCCAGCAACGGGTCCTCCTGTGGACTCCAGCAGCCAGCCCACACAGAATTTCTAAACAGGCAGACAGAAAAAGTCATTTACCTGCCATAGCCAGCCTGAAAAGACTAGAGAAGGTGACTGTTTTCTCAAATGTGCAAATACTAGCTGGAACAGCTAAGGAGGCCTTGTGCCACCTTCCCCAAAACCCCCATCTTTTGGCTCCAAAAGAGAACTTTTCCCTCCACTTTAAGAGATAAGAGAGAAGAGTAAAGAAGACTTTATATTCCCTCTTGGATACCAGCTTAGCCACAGTAGTTTGGGGCAACAGTCAGAGTCATGTGGCCCCCTTTCCAGGCCCTGGCTACTAGACAACATTTCTAGAAATATGCTGGGCCAAAAGGGAACATACTGCCTTAGACAGAAGGATACAGTCCTGGGAGAACCCATCACCTGCTGACCAAAAGGACTTTCAGTCCTGAATAGCAAACAGTAATACCCAGGTAGTAGGCCATGGGCCTTAGGTAAGACTCTGAGACTTTCTGGCTTCAGGTGAGACTCAGCACATTCCCAGCTGTGGTGGCTATGGGGAAAAGTCCTTCTGCTTGAGAAAAGCAGAGAGAAATGTAAAGGAGACTTTGTTTTACACCTTAGGTACCAGCTGAGACACACGGTAGTAGAGAACCAGGTGGGCTCTTGGAGTATGCGATTCAAACTTTGGCTCTTGGACAGCATTCTGGACATGTGCTAGGCCACAAGGGAGCCCACTGCCATGAAGGGTGAGTCCCAGGCAAGGCAGCATTCACCACAAGCTGAATTAACAGCCCTTGAAGCTTTAGGAGTCTGGCAGTACTTGTCATGCTCTGTGATGGTGGTGGCTACTGGGGGAGGCTCCTCTGCCTTTGCAAAGGTGAGGGAAGAATGGGAAGGACTGCATCTTATGGTTTGAGTGTCAGCTGAGCTTCAGTGCAACAGAACATCAGGTAGACTTCTAAAGTTTGTGACTGTAGTCCCTGACTCCAGGATGGCATTTCTGGACATTCCTGGGGCCTAGCGGGCCTCGCCATCTTGAAGGAAAGGAAACAGGCTTCGCTGGCATTGCCACCTGCTGGTTTTAGAGCCCCGAGGTCTTGAGCAAACATAGCCAGGAAGTGGTTACAACAGGCCTTGAGTGAGACCCAGTGCTATACTGGCTTCAAGTCTAAATCAGAGCAATCATAGTGGTGGTGACCACAGAGGTGCTCATGTCAGTCCACCCCCAGCTTTATATGGCTCAGAACAGAGAGATAAATACTCCATTTATTTGGGAGGAAGTAAGAGAAGAGAACAAGAATCTGTCTGGTAATCCACATAATTCTCACTGATTTTGTCCAAGACAGTCAAGACAATACCTCAATGAGCCTGCAAGAAAAATATGACCTCACCAAAGGAACTATATTAAAGCACCAGTGACCAATCAAAAACAGAGATATATGACCTTTCAAACAGAAAATTCAAAATAATTCTGTTGAGGAAACACAAAGAAATTCAAGATAACACAGAGAAGGAATTCAGATTTCTATCAGAAATTTAACAAAGAGTTTAAAATAGTAAAGAAGAAGCAAACAAAAGTGTTGGAACTGAAAAAATGCAATTGGTATACTGAAGAATGCATTGAAGTCCTTTAATAGCAGAATTTATCACACCGAATAAAAGAATTAGTGAGCTTGAATTAAACTTAAGAACTTCTACACAACAAAAGAAACTGTCAACAGAGCAATCAGACAACACACATAATGGGAGAAAAATTTTGCAAACTATGTATCTGACAAAGGTCTAATATCCAGTGTCTATAAAGATCTCAAACAAATTTACAAGAGTAAAACAAACAACCCCATTAAAAAGTGGGCAAAAAACAAGGACTCTTTTCAAAAGAAGCATACATGCAGTCAACAAGTGTATGAAAAAAAATCTCAATATCACTTATCATTAGAGAAACACAAATCATAACCACAGTGAGTTATCATCTCACACCAGTCAGAATGGCTACTATGAAAAAATGAAAATGTAGCAGATGCTGGCAAGATTGTGGAGAAAAAGGAATGCTTGTATGCTTTTGGTGGGATTGTAAATTCGTTCAACCATTGTGGAAAGCAGTGTGGCAATTCCTCAAAGAGCTAAAAGCAGAACTACCATTTAACCCAGCAATCCCATTTCTGGGTATATACCCAGAGGAATATAAATCATTCTACCATAAAGACATGCACGTGAATGACCATTGCAACACTACTCACAATAGCAAAGACATAGAAACAACCTGCATACCCATAAATAGTAGACTGGATAAAGAAAATATGGTACATATACACCATGGAATACTATGCAGCCATAAAAAAGAATGAGATTTTGTCTTTTGCAGGAACATGGATGGAGCTGGAGGCTACTATCCTTAGGAAACTAACACAGGAACAGAAAACCAAGTACCGCATGTTCGCACTGATAAGTGGCAGCTAAATGATGAGAACTCATGAACACAAAGAAGGAAACAACAGAAACTGGGGTGTATTTGAAGGAGGAGTGTGGGAGGAGGCAGAGGAGCAGAACAACAATTATTGAGTACTGGGTTTAATAAGTGGGTGATAAAATAATCTGCATAACAACCCCCCCTCACCCCCGTGACAAGAGTTTAGCTGCATAACAAACCTTCACATGTACCTTAAAACCTAAAATAGAAAATTTTAAAGGTCAGGTGCAGTGGCTCATGCCTGTATTCCTAGCACTTTGGGAGGCTGAAGTGGATGGATCGCTTGAACTCAAGAGTTTGAGACCAGCCTGGGCAACATGGTGAAAACCCATCTCTACTAAAAATACATAAATTAACTGGGTGTGTTAACACATGCTTGTAGTCCCAGCTACTTGGAAGGCTGAGGTAGGAGAACGGTTTAAGCCCTGGAGGTGGAGGTTACAGTGAGCCAACATCATGCCACTGCACTCCAGCCTGACCAACAGAGTCATACCCTGTCTTAAAAAAATATAGTGAGCTTTGAGGTCAAGAGATCGAGACCATCCTGGCCAACATGGTAAAACCCCGTCTCTACTAAAAATACAAAAATTAGCTGGGTGTGGTGGCACACACCTGTAGTCCCAGCTACTCAGGAGGTTGAGGCAGGAGAATCACTTAAACCCAGGAGGCGGAGCTTTCAGTGAGCCGAGATCACACCACTGCACTCCAGCCTGGTGACTGAGGAGACTCCATCTAAAAAGAAAAAAAGAAAAAGAAAAAGAAAAGAATAGTGAGCTTAAAGGCGTGCTGTGTGGAAATACATGTTCAGAGAAGACAAAACAGAAAACAATAAAAAACATAAAGGACACCTACAAGGAACTAGAAAATAGCTTAAACAGGAAATATCTAAGTTATTGACTTTAAAGAGGAGGTAGAGAAACAAATAAGGGTAGAATGCCTATTGAAAGGAATAGTGATAGAAAACTTCCTAAACCTAAAGAAAGATAGCAATATCCAAGTACAAGAAGGTTATAGAACACCAAGCAGACTTAACCCAAGAAAGACTACCTCAAGGTGTTTAATAATCAAACTCCCAAAGATCAAGGATTTAAGAAGGGATCCTAAAAGCAGCAAAAGAAAATAAACAAATAACACACAATGGAGCTCCAATACATCTGGCAGCAGATTTTTCAGTGGAAATCAGGCCTGTAAGGTTTCCACTGAAAAGAGAAGTGGAATAGTTTATTTAAAATCTTGAAGGAAAAAAGATAAAAACTTTTACCCTAGAATAGTATATCCAGTAAAAGTGTATTTCAAACATGGAGAAACGAAGTGTTACCAGAATAACAAAAGTAAGGTATTTAATCAACACCAGACCTGTCCTACAAAAAATGCTAATACTTCAATCAGAATACTTCAATCAGAAAGGAAATAACATTAATGAAAAATAAGTAATCACTTTAAGGTACAAAACTCAATGGTAATAGTAAGTACACAGAGAAACATAGAATATTACAACACTGTAACTGTGACCTTAAAACAATGCTTTTCCTAAGTAGAATGACTAATTAACTAATCATGAATAATAACTACAACAACTTTTCAAGAGATAGTACACAAATATATAAATAGAAATATCAAGAAGTTGAAAATGGGGGAAAAAAGTTAAGGCATAGAGTTTTTATTAGTTTTCCTTTGTTTGTTTGTGCAAACAGTGCTAACAGGTTAAAATGTTAATAGTTTAAAATGTTGGGTTATAAAGTAATATTTGCTAGCCTTATTGTTACCTCAATCCAAAAAATGTACAATGGAGACATAAAAATATAAAAGGCAAGAAACTAATCATATCACCAGATAAAATCACCTTCACAAAACTAAGACAGAAAGAAAAGAAGGAAGAGAAGACTAGAAAACAAATAACAAAATGACAGCAGTAAGTCCTTACTTATCAATAATATTGAATATAAATGGATTAAACTCTCCAATCAAAAGACATAGACTGGCTGAATGGATGAAAAAATAAAAAACAAGACCTATTGACATGTTTCCTACAAGAAACACACTGAATCTATAAAAAACACATGTAAACTGAAAATAAAAATATGTAAAAAAAAATTCCCTGCCAATGGAAACAAAAAAAAAGCATCAAAATTGCTATATTTATATCAGACAAAATAGATTTCAAGATGAAAACTATGAGACAAAGGAGGTAAAAATGTAATGATAAAGGGGTCAATTCACCAAGAGGATACAAGAATTTTAAGTATATATGCACCTAACACTAAAGCACAGCACCCAGATATATAAAGGAAGTATTATTAGAGCCAAAGAGACAGATAAGCTCAAGTGCTATAACAGCTGGAGACGTCGACACCTTACTTTCAGCATTGGGCAGATCCTGCAGACAGAAAAACAACAGTGAAATGTCAGACTTAATCTGCACAATAGACCAAATGTATCTAATAGATATTTACAGAACATTTCATCTAATGACTGCAAAATATAATTCCTTCCTCAGCACATGGATTATTCTCAAGGATAAGCCATATGCTAGGTGACAAAACAAGTTATAAAAACATTCAAAAAACTGAAATTATATCAAACATCTTCTCTTACCACAATGGAAGAAGTTAAAAATTAATAACAAAATGAATTTTGGAAACTATACAAACACATGGAAATTAAACAATATGCCCCTGAATGACCAGTGGGTCAATGAAATTAAGAAGAAAATTAAATAATTTCTTGAAATAAATGATAATGGAAACACATCATACCAAAACCTACAGTACGTAACAAAAGCAGTACTAGGAGGGAAGTTTATAGAGGTGCCTACATAAAAAAAAATGGAAATTTTTCGAAAAAACAATCCAATAAAGCACCTTAATTAACTAGAAAAGCCAGAGCAAACCAAACCCACAATCAGTAGAAGAAAATAAAGATCGATGTAGAAATAAATAAAACTGAAATGAAAAAATATATATAAAAGATCAATGAAAAAAGGAAAAACAAAGAAAAAATAGATGAAACTAAAAGTTGTTTTTTTGAAAAGTTAAAAAATTAGCAAACCTTTAGCTAGACTAGCTATGAAAAAAAGAGAGAAGATCGAAATAAAATCAGAAATGCAAAATGAGACATTACAACTTATACAGCAGACATTAAAATAATCATTAGTGGCTGCTAAGAGCAACTATGTGCCAATAAATTGGAAAATCTAGGTTAAATAGACAAATTCTTAGATACATACAACCTACCAAGATTAAACCAGGTATGAACCCACAACCTGAACAGACCAATAACAAGTAACAAGATCAAAGTTGTAATACAAAGTCTCCCAGCAAAGAAGAGCCTGAAACCTGATGGCTTCACTGCTTAATTCTACCAAACATTTAAAGAAGAACTAATACCAATTTTACTCAAATGATTCCAAAATATAGAGAAGGAGGGAATACTTCCAAACTCATTCTATGAGGCCAGTATTACCCTGCTATGAAAATCAGACAAATACACATTAAGAAAAAAAAAAAAAAGAAAGAAAACTATAGGCCAATATCTCTGGTTAATAATGATGCAAATATTCTCAACAAAATATTAGCAAACAGAATTCAACAATACTTTTAAAAGAATGGGATCTGATTAAGTAGTTTCTGCACAGCAAAAGAAACTATCATCAGAATGAACAGGCAACCTACAGAATGGGATTAAATTTTTGCAATCTATCCATCTGACAAAGGGCTAATATCCAGAATCTACAAAGAACATAAACAAATTTATAAGAAACAAACAAACAAACAAACAAACTCATCACAAAGTTGGCGAAGCATATAAACAGACATTTCTCAAAAGAAGACATTTATATGGCCAACAAATATATATAAAAAAAGCTCCTCATCCACTGGTCATTAGAGAAATGAAAACCAAAACCGCAATGGGATACCATATCATGCCAGTCAGAATGTCGACTATTAAAAAGTCAGGAAACAACAGATGCTGGAGAGGACATGGAGAAATAGAAATGCTTTCACACTGTTGGTGGAGGTGTAAATTAGTTCAACCATTGTGGAAGACAGTGTGGTGAATCCTCAAAGATCTAGAACCAGAAATACCATTTGACCCAGCAATCCCATTATTGGGTATATACCCAAAGGATTATAAATCATTCTACTATAAAGACACATGCACATGTATGCTTTTGCAACACTATTCACAATAGCAAAAACTTGGAACCAACCCAAATACCCATCAATGATAAACTGGATAAAGAAACTGTGGCACATATACACCATAGAATACTATGCAGCCATCAAAAAGGATGAGTTCATGTCCTTTGCAGGGACATGGATGAAACTGGAAACTATCATTCTCAGCAAACTAACACAAGAACAGAAAACCAAACACTACGTATTCTCACTCATAAGTGAGAGGTGAACAATGAGAACACATGAACACAGGGAGGGGAACATCACACACCAGGGTGTGTTGGGGGTTGGGTGGCTAGGGGAGCGATAGCATTAGGAGAAATGCCTAATGTAGATGGTGGGCTGATGGGTTCAGCAAACCACCATGGCACATGTAAACCTATGTAATAAAACTTCAGTTCTACACATGTACCCCAGAACTTAAAGTATAATAACACACACAAAAAAGATTATTCATCATGCCATGTGTGATTTATCCCTGGGATGCAAGCATGGTTTAACATACAAAAATAAATCACTGTGATACATCATATTGATAGAATGAAGGATAAAATCCATATGATCACTTCAATTGATGCTTAAGAAACATTTGATAAAATGCAACATCCCTTCATGAATGATAAAAATCCTCAAAAAAACTGTACAGTGGGGGCATACCTCAACACAATAAAAGCTACGTACAACACACCCACAGCTAGTATCACACTGAATGGGGGAAAACTAAAAGCCTTTCCTCTAAAATCTGTAATACGACAAGGATGCCCACTTTTACTACTGTTATTCAACAGAGTACTGGAAGTCCTAGGTATAGCAATCACACAAAAAGAAAGATATAAAGGGGCATTCAAATTAGAAAGAAAGATGTCAAATTATCCCTGTTTGCATGTGATATAATCTTATATTTGGAAAAACCTAAAGACTCCACAGGAAAACTCTGAGAACTGATATGTTCAGTCAAGTTGTGGAACACAAAAATCAACATACAAAAATCAGTAGCATTTCTACATGCCAACAGTGAACAATGTGAAGAAAATAATTCTAAAAGCAATCTCATTTACAATAGTGACGCATAAAAGTAAATATCTAGGAATTAACCAAAGAAGTGAAAGATCTCTATAATGAAAATTATAAAACACTGATTAAAAAAATTAAAGAGGGTCCCCAAAATGGAAAATATTCTATATTCATGGATTGAAAGAATCAATAGTTAAAATGTCCTTACTACCCAAAGTAATCTACAGATTCAGGGCAATTACTATCAAAATATCAACAGCATTATTCACAAAAATAGAAAAAACAGTCTTAAAATTTATATGGAACCACAAAAGACCCAAAATAGCCATGCTATCCAGAGCAAAAATAACAAAACTGGAGGAATCACATTGCCTGACTTTAAATTATACTACAGAGCTCTAGTAACAAAAATGACATGGTACTGGTATAAAAACAGACACATGGATCAGTGGATTAGAATAGACAACCCAGATGTAAATCCACATTCATCTACAGTGAGCTCATTTTTGACAAAGGTACCAAGAGCATACACTGGGGAAAGCACAGTCTCTTCAATAGCTGGTGCTGGAAAAACTGGATATGCACATGTAGAAGAATAAAACTAGACCCATGTATTTCTCCATATAAAAGTATCAAATCAAAATTAATTAAAGACTTAGAGCTAAGACATCAAACCATGAAACTACTACAAGAAATCATCGGGGGAAATCCCCCAGGACATTGGTCTGGGCAAAAATTTATCAAGTAACACCCCACAAGCAGAGGCAATCAAAGAAAAAATGGACAAATGGAATGAAATAAAGTTAAAAAGCTTCTGCACAGCAAAAGAGACAATCAACAAAGTGAAGAGACAATCCGCATAATTGAAGAAAATATTTTCAAACTACCCATCCAACAAGGGATTAATAACCAGAATATATAAGGACCTCAAACTACTCTCTAGAAAAAAAAAAGAAAAAGTCTAATCATCCAATCAAAAGATGAGCAAAAGATTTCAACTGAAATCCCTCAAAAGAAGAGATACAAATGACAGTCATAGAAAAAGGTGCTCAACATTATTGATCATCAGAGAAATGCAAGTCGAAACTACAATGAGGTATCATCTCACCCCAGTTAAAATGGCTTTCATCCAAAAGACAAGCAATAACAAATGCTGGTGAGGATGTGAAGAAAAGAGAATGCTTATACACTCTTGGTGGGAATGTAAATTAGTATAACCACTATGGAGAACAGTTTGGCGGTTCCTCAGCAAACTAAAAATTGACCTACCTTATGATCCAACAATCCCACTGCTGGTATATACCCCACCCCATCTCCCCCAAAAAAGGAAACTAATGTATCAAAGAGATATCTACAGTCCTGTGTTTGTTGCAGCACTGTTTACAGTAACTGAGATTTGGAAGCAACCTCAGTGTTCATCTATAGATGAATAAATAAAGACAGTGTGGTACATATACAAGATGGAGTTCTATTCACCCATAAAAGAATGAGATTCAGTAATTTTTAACAACATAGATGGAACTGGAGATCATTATGTTAAGTGAAATAAGCTAGACACAGAAAGACAAACATCACGTGTTCTCACTTATTTGTGGAATTTAAAAATAAAAACAAACTCATGTACATAGAGAGTAGAAGCCTCTTACCAGAGGCTAAGAAAGGTAGTGAGGGGCTGTCAGAGAGGTTGGAATGCTTAATGTGTACCAAAAAAAAAAAAAAAAAATGAATAAGATCTACTATTTGATAGCACCATAGGTTGCCTATAGTCAGTAATAATGTAACTGTACAATTGAAAATAAAGAATGTAATTAGATTGTTTACAACTCAGTGGATAAATACTTAAGGGAATAGATACCACATTCTTCATGATGTGCTTATTTCACATTGCATGATTGTATCAAAACATCTCATGTACCCCATATGTACACCTACTATGTGGCCACAAAAAATAATTTTTTTTTTTCTGAGACAGAGTTTTGCTATTGTTTTCCAGGCTGGAGTACAGTGGCGCGATCTCGGCTCACTGCAACCTCCACCTCTCAGGTTCAAGTGATTCTCTTGCCTCAACCTCCCGAGTAGCTGGGATTACAAGCATGTGCCAGCACACCCAGCTAATCTTGTATTTTTAGTAGAGATGGAGTTTCTCCATGTTGTTTGGGTGGCCTCGAACTCCCAAATGCAGGTAATCCGCCTGCCTTGGTTTCCCAAAGTGCTGGGATTACAGGAGTCGGCCACTGTGACCAGCCTAAAAATTTAAAAATTAAAAATAAATAAAATAAATTCAACATAGTTTAAAGACCTAAAAATAATATTTTTAAACTGTAAAACTACTAAAAGGAAATATAGAAAAATATTTTTTGATATACTTCTAGACAATGATTTTTCTTGATATGACCCACAAAACACAGGTAGCAAAAGAAAAAAATAGACAAATGAGATTACATCAAAGTTAAATGCTTATGACCAGCAAAGAAAACAATAAACAGAGTGAAGAAACAACCCACAGAATGGAGAATATATGTGCAAACCATGCATCTGATAGGGGGTTGATATCCCAAACAACTCGATAGTAAGAAAACTAATAACCTGATTAATGCATGGGCAAAGGACCTGAATAAACATTTATCAAAGGAAGACAAACGATCTACAAGTATTTGAAAAAATGCTCAACATCACTAATCACCAGGAAAATATAAAGTAAAAACACAATGAGATAACAACTCACACTTGTTAGAATGAATATTATTTAAAAAGACCAAAGTTAATAAATGTTTGCAAGGATTTGGTAAAAAGGGACAATTTACATGTTATTTGTGGAAATATACATTGTTACAGACGTTATGAAAAACACTATTAAAGTTTCTCAAAAAATTAACACATAACTACCATACGATCCAGTAGTCCCATTTCTGGGTATACATCCAAAAAAAAAAAAAAAAAAAGGGAAATCTGGATATCAGAGAGATATCTGCCGTCCCAAGTTTATGGCAGCACTATTCACAATATCCAAGATATGAAATCAACCTAGGTGTCTATCAACAAATGAATGGATAAATAAAATGTGATGTATATCACATTTTACATGTATATTTTATTATATATATTTATTTATTTATATCATTCAGTCTTTAAAAAGAAGGAGGGAATGTTGGATTAAGATGGCAGATAGGAGACAGGACTAGCTTGCAGCTCCCACTTGGAAAGACAGAGCAGCATGTGGAGACTCACATTGTAAACTTTTGCTCCAAGAACTATTGCAGGAACATGCCAGGAAAGCCAAGACAATCCACAGACCCTTTCAAGGAACTGGATCACTGTTGCAGGCTCCCTGTGATGCCAAAAAACTGTGAGTTGGCTTACTTTCTCAATGGGGAGGCTCATGGTCTGAGGCAAGCTCTCAGCACTGCTCACCGCCTACGTGGAAGTAGAGTCGGTGCTGTTGGGAGGGCACAGTGGGAGTGAGACGGCCTCTAGGACTGTGAGCTGCTTGTGAGCAGGATTAGACCTGTGACTGTTGGTTTTTCCTCACTTCCTTGGAGACCCCTTTGACTCGGGAGAGGCAGCCATAATCCAGGAAGTTTGGGACTACTTTAAACATCCAAACCTAAGAATAATTGGTGTTTCCAAGGGAGAAGATAAATCTGAAAGTCTGGAAAACATATTCAAGGAAATAATCGATGAAAACTTCCCCTGCTTTGCTAGAGATTTAGTCATCCAAATACCATAAGCTTGAAAAACACCTGGGAAATTCATCATAACAGGATCAGTGCCTAGGTTCATAGTCATCAGGTTATCTAAAGTCAAGACTAAGAATCTTAAGAGCTGTGAGGCAAAAGCATTAGCTAACCTATAAAGGAAAACAAATCAGAGTAACAGATTTGTCAGCAGAAAACCTACAAGCTAGAGGGTATTGCTGTCCTATTTTTAGCCTCCTTAAAACAATTATCAGGCAAAAATTTTGTATTCAGTGAAACTAACCTTCAAAAATGAAGGAAAGATACAGTCCTTTTCAGACTAATAGTGAAAGAATTCATCACTACCAAGCCAGAACAACAAGAACTGCTGAAAGGAGCTCTAAATCTTGAAACCAATTCCCAAAATACACCAAAATAGAACCTCCTTAAAGCATAAATCTCATAGGATCTGTATAACAATAACACAATGATGAAAACACGGTTTTACAGTGATCGGGGGCAAAGCAAGATGGCCGAATAGGAGCAGCTCCAGTCTCCAACTCCCAGCGCCAGCGACACAGAAGAACGGTGATTTCGGCATTTTCAACTGAGATACTGGGTTCATCTCACTGGGGAGTGCCGGACGATCAGTACTGGTCAGCTGCTGCAGCCCGACCAGAGAGAGCTGAAGCAGGGCGAGGCATTGCCTCACCTGGGAAGCGCAAGGGGGAAGGGAATCCCTTTTCCTAGCCAGGGGAACTGAGACACACAACACCTGGAGAATCGGGTAACTCCCACCCCAATACTGCGCTTTGAGCAAACAGGCACACCAGGAGATCATATCCCACACCTGGCCGGGAGGGTCCCACACCCACGGAGCCTCCCTCATTGCTATCACAGCATCTGTGATCTACCGGCAAGGCAGCAGCGAGGCTGGGGGAGGGGCGCCCGCCATTGCTGAGGCTTAAGTAGGTAAACAAAGCTGCTGGGAAGCTCCAACTGGGTGGAGCTCACAGCAGCTCAAGGAAATCTGCCTGTCTCTGTAGACTCCACCTCTGGGGGCAGGGCACAGTAAACAATAACAAAGCAGCAGACACCTCTGCAGATGCAAACGACTCTGTCTGACAGCTTTGAAGAGAGCAGTGGATCTCCCAACACGGAGGTTGAGATCTGAGAAGGGACAGACTCCCTGCTCAAGCGGGTCCCTGACCCCTGAGTAGCCTAACTGGGAGACATCCCCCACTAGGGGCAGTCTGACACCCCACACCTCACAGAGTGGAGTACACCCCTGAGAGGAAGCTTCCAAAGCAAGAATCAGACAGGTACACTCGCTGTTCAGAAATATTCTATCTTCTGCAGCCTCTGCTGCTGACACCCAGGCAAACAGGGTCTGGAGTGGACCTCAAGCAATCTCCAACAGACCTACAGCTGAGGGTCCTGACTGTTAGAAGAAAAACTATCAAACAGGAAGGACACCTACACCAAAACCCCATCAGTACATCACCATCATCAAAGACCAGAGGCAGATAAAACCACAAAGATGGGGAAAAAGCAGGGCAGAAAAGCTGGAAATTCAAAAAATAAGAGTGCATCTCCCCCGGCAAAAGAGCGCAGCTCATCACCAGCAACGGATCAAAGCTGGACGGAGAATGACTTTGACGAGATGAGAGAAGAAGGCTTCAGTCCATCAAATTTCTCAGAGCTAAAGGAGGAATTACGTACCCAGCGCAAAGAAACTAAAAATCTTGAAAAAAAAGTGGAAGAATTGATGGCTAGAGTAATTAATGCAGAGAAGGTCATAAACGAAATGAAAGAGATGAAAACCATGACACGAGAAATACGTGACAAATGCACAAGCTTCAGTAACCGACTCGATCAACTGGAAGAAAGAGTATCAGCAATTGAGGATCAAATGAATGAAATGAAGTGAGAAGAGAAACCAAAAGAAAAAAGAAGAAAAAGAAATGAACAAAGCCTGCAAGAAGTATGGGATTATGTAAAAAGACCAAATCTACGTCTGATTGGGGTGCCTGAAAGTGAGGGGGAAAATGGAACCAAGTTGGAAAACACTCTTCAGGATATCATCCAGGAGAACTTCCCCAACCTAGTAGGGCAGGCCAACATTCAAATCCAGGAAATACAGAGAACGCCACAAAGATACTCCTCGAGAAGAGCAACTCCAAGACACATAATTGCCAGATTCACCAAAGTTGAAATGAAGGAAAAAATCTTAAGGGCAGCCAGAGAGAAAGGTCGGGTTACCCACAAAGGGAAGCCCATCAGACTCACAGCAGATCTCTCGGCAGAAACTCT